>NC_037688.1:35879657-36081181 GCF_003255815.1 Theropithecus gelada
GTTTTTTTTTTTTTTTTTTTTTTTTTTTTTTTTTTTTTTTTTGAGACGAAGTCTGGCTCTGTCACCCAGGCTGGAGTGCAGTGGCCGGATCTCAGCTCACTGCAAGCTCCGCCTCCCGGGTTTACGCCATTCTCCTGCCTCAGCTTCCCGAGTAGCTGGGACTACAGGCGCCCGCCACCTTGCCCGGCTAGTTTTTTTTGTATTTTTTAGTAGAGACGGGGTTTCACCGGGTTAGCCAGGATGGTCTCGATCTGCTGACCTCGTGATCCGCCCGTCTCGGCCTCCCAAAGTGCTGGGATTACAGGCTTGAGCCACCGCGCCCGGCCTAGGAGTTGGTTGTTAAAGAACTCTGTGGTGAGCTGGACAGGATGACATAAAAATTATGGAAGTTCAGAGCACAGAGCAATCTTTTCCAGTGATGGGGATGGAATGTGGGGGGTCATGGAAGACTTTGTGAAAGAGTTGGAAGTAGAATTATTACTGTTGAAAAGAGATGGGGAGGTAGGTAGACAAACAGAAAAAAATGCCATAAAACAATAAGTTAGGATAGAAAAACTCCATGTATCCATATGTCAATTGGCCCATCTGTTCATTCATGCATCCTTTCATTCTTCTATCCATCCAATCATCCATGCATCCATCTGTCCATCCACACAACCACTCATTCTTCATCCATTTGTCCATCTGCCCACCTACCCATCCACCCTTCCATACATTCATCTATTCATCCATTCACCCATCCATCCATCTATCCATCCATCTGCCAATCCACCCACCCTTCCACTCACCCACCCACCCATCTACACTTCAGTCTGCCTTTCCAATTATCCACCCTTCCATCCATCCACCTACCCACTCATCTACCCTTTCATATATCCATACATCCATCTGTTCATTCATCTATTCATCCATACGTCCTTCCTTCCTTGTTTTCTTCCTTCTATCCATCTATTCATCTACCCACCCACCCACCTATCCTTCACCCATCCAACCATCCATCCTTCCACCCACACCTATCTATCTTCCCTTCCTTCCTTCCTTACTTCCTTCCTCCCTCCCTCCCTCCCTCCCTCCCTCCCTTCTTCCCTTCCTTCCTTCTTCCCATCCTCTCATCCTCCTTTCCTTCCCTTCCTTCTCTTTCTTTCTTTCGTTGTTTCCTTCCTTTCCTCCCTCCCTTCCTCTCTCCATTATTAACTTGCTGGTATTTTGTTTTATCATTGCATTGTGTTTATCAATAGACGATTAGTGGAAGAAGAGAAGAAATCAGGTGAAGTCTTTGTAGGATCTAGAATGTCTAGGCGAAGGAGTTTGAAATTTTTTATGCTATGTTCTACTGGGAACCATTTCAGGGTTTTGAGGTATAGTATGATATAACAACAGCTATGCTAAATTCTTTGAAGTTATTAGTAGTGGAATATCAATCCAGAATGAAAAGAAATAAGTTTGGAAATGAGCCTGTCATCGAAGTGTAGTTTGTTTTCTCTTTAAATTTCCCAGCAAAAGTATTTTAGTTGTTAAAATAAAGGAACAACCATTAGAAAGGAGGAGGAGAAGAATTAGAAGCAAAAAAAAAAAAAAGGTAAAGGTAAAGTACCTTGGTGTTTTAGGGTTTCTAAGATTAGGAACTTTAAATGTTGACCCCATTTTGGTCTTTACCTTCGAAAGATGGGAGAAAGACTGAGAGAAGTTTCTAAGCTGATGTTGCTCTACTAACTGGAGTAGGACTGAGAGACCATCTATAAATATCAACTTTGTGTTTCCATCAAACATTTAGAATTTTACCCTATTCTATTTTTAATTCTCGTTTCAGACTGAAGGGGTTCTTGGTGAATACTTTTGTAGATATAATTAATAGTTATGAAAATCATTATTGAGAACCTCCAGGGTTCAGAGTATTCAGCTGAGTGTCTTTTCTCACCTTCAGAACTACCTTTAGACTAGAGTGTTAATTATTAACATATTTTAGATTATTCAGACAACTAACGTATTTAGATTATTCAGACAACTGCAATATTTAAGGAATACGTCCAAGGTCGCACAACTAAAACGAAGTGGCAAAGTAGGGTTTCAGAACCTTTTAGTCTTTTCTGTGTTGCAAAATTAAGATAATGATAAGAGCTAATGATACCTCTCCCTTACTGAGAATTGAATGTTTTATGTGAATTAAAAAGTTTAATCTGCATAGCGTTTCATCAAGATAGATTCCTTGTTATCCTCATTTTGCAGATGAGGAGACTCAGGCATTCAAAGATGAAGTAATTTTCCCAGGGCCAGAGGACTAAGGAAAGGGAGAATTGGGATTAATTCTACATTGTCTGCTGGTAATACTTACTGCTTATTTTCACCAGTTAACACTGTTTTATGAGCATTTGCCCACTTTCTAAAAATATAATGCTCTTAATCACCCACATGGACCTACTCTATCCCAGGCAGATGCCACGAATTATTTTGTGTTTTCTTTTTGTATGTATTTATGCTGTTTCCTCAGTTTTAAATAATGGGCTTTGATGACTGTTCTTCTACATAAATTATTACGTATCTGTAGCATAGAATCTTAAAAATTATTTGATTCAAATGTATACATAATTTTCGTATCCCTGATAGATGTTGCCAAATATTTACCAGAAGTGAATTAAGTAGTTTTTCTACCAACATTATCTGAGGGGGCTCATCTTATTACATCTTTGTCAACATTAAGTATTATCTCTCTTATTCTTTTTTTGGTAATCTTTGTTACTTTGTTAGGATTAAAGTAGCTTCTCATTTTAATTTTCACTCCTTTAATCGAGAAGCAGAACGGATTCTTTTTTGGTGACTTGTTTCAGAGTCTCTTTAGTTTGAAGATGCAATAGATGTAGCATCTGTTATGTCCCTTAACAGGATAACAATGCATTTCTGGGATAATGAGGCTGCCGTGAGCTGTGATTGTGCCACTGCATTTTCAGCCTGGGTGACAGAGCGAGACCCTATCAAAAAAAAAAAAAAAACAAGAGGGGGGGTCTATTTCCAACAATGCTTTTTTTTTTTTTTCGCCCTGTTTTTCAGATAGAATCTCGCTCTTTTGCTCAGGCTGGAAGGCTGGAATACAGTGGCGTGATCTTAGCTCACTGCAGCATCAACTTCCTGGGCTCAAGCAGTCCTCCTACCTCAGTCTCCTGAGTACCTGGAATTACAGGCATTTGCCACCACTGCCAGCTGGTTTTTGTATTTTTAGTAGAGACAGGGTTTCGCCATGTTGGCCAGGCTGGTCTCGGACTCCCGACCTCAGGTGATCCGCCCGCCTTGGCCTCCCCCAGTGCTGGGATTACAGGCATGAACCTCTCCATCCGGCCTCACAGTGCTCTTCTGACTAGCTTGATCATATGCCAATGTTTTATTCCTTCATGGAGCTCAGAGTAAGCTTGTTTTACTGGATGTTTTCTATAATAAAGCTAGGTAATGGTGAATCACTCTAATTACCAAAAAGCTGTGTTTGATAACAAGGTCGGAGATGAGGAAGATAGAAATAACATTTGAGTAATTCTTTGCCATTCTGTCTCTGAATCTTGAAATAAATACTCTTGAATTTATATATTCTTGGTCCTTTAGGAGCCATAAAAACATACCATTACATATATATATGAAATGGTGAGACACTGTGTATTTATTAAGAGGCATGACCCTTAGGACTAGATAAGTCAAATTAAATCTCATAAAAATCTGTTACGGAAAATGAATATGTGGCATTATTTTTTCTTTTAGGGTCTCTTTATTAATTTTGTCATGTTTAATATGTTGCAGTTGCAAACAAATGCATGCGTTCATTCCTAATTAATTTATGTAATTGGGTTTTATAAATTTAGGTATTTAGGAAGCTGTGCATAACACACTCCATTTACTGTGTGCCGTAGCCAATAAAATCATAATAGAAAGAAATATAGTTTGAAGCTCACTTCAGTGGTAAATATAGATTAGTTGTAAATGATATCTTTGTAATGTTTATTTTAAATTTTGCAATGCTGCAGATTTTCTGAACATACCAATTAATGTTCTTATTTGAAATAATGACTAGTTAATTACGATAAATTCTAAGTGCTCCATCTCTGACAATTAAAAATTGTCTTACAGCTTTTTATTTATTTATTTATTTTTTCCGTTCTTTCCAAATAATATTAAGTGCAGCATCTGGGGAAAGCAGAGTAAGAATGGAAGGAGTGTGTTTAAAATATGGGTGGTTTTGTCAATTCCTATTGGGAATGGTTGTATTTGAATGTATATACATATGCACATTTATGTGTAATGTCTGTTTCATGGTAAATAGGGAGTGAACGAGTTGAAAAATATGAAATGCAGTTTGAATTTTTAAAAAAGGTTATAAATTATAACATGAAAATCAAATACAATGGGTTAAAACCAGTACATTTTAAATAAGTTTACATTTGTCATCGTGATGTGACTGTGATGTCACCTTAGGTCCCAACTCAGCAAGGACCTCTGCAGCCGGAAAAGACCAACTAGAATGATTTGATCAGAAAGGGAACGCGTGTTAGGCTGCTCCACTGATACTTTATCCACTTTAGGAGAGAGAGCCCTCTTCCTTCTTCATCTAGCTCAAGCCAGCTGTCACAAATGCACGTCACTGCTACACAGTTCTGTCCAAGGTGTTAACTGTTGTCAAGTCTGTTTTTTATGAATATGTTTCAATATAAGAAATTGTCTCTGGTCCAAAGTGAAACATCTTCCTCTTTGACTCATAGCAAGCTCATGGAGCTATCTGAACATTGTTCTGTATAATACGTGCACCTTTGAGCAATCTCGTGATTCTCTGTATTCTTTGTAAATCTAATACCTTCCATCCAGAGAGACTACACATGTGGGGTCAATTGGGAGTACCTCTATTTTGAGCTTTACAGGTTAAAAGAGAATGTCAGATTTGCTTTTGAAAGCATGGGCTTGTGGAGATTAAAAAAAAACCAAACCTTTAATAATCGTGTATAAATATAAATACTGTATGTAGAATAAGTGTAATGGATCACATTTATGATGAAATATGTATGTCTTTCCAAGGGTAAGACCTTCATAATTCATTTATAAGTTACCTGCTTTCCCTTACATGTAAGTAGCAGAATAGTAATTTTCTTCGTTCTTTCTGAAGAATTGCCACACAGGGAATGAAAAGAAAAAAGGATAAACTTTTCTCAAACAGCAGAATGTCATTCAGAGATAACTGGAAAAAAGTACGAGAAAAGCCAAAAAGAAAAAAAAAAAATTGTAGGTCCTGGTGATGCTGGAAAAATGACGTGTGAGCTGAGGTTCCAGACGCTGAGCTTCATCTATTTTGTCATGTTATGACAGAAATCATTACAAGGGTGATAGGTTTATTTATAAAGACTTGCTTCAATATTCAAAGTACGTCTATTCTAACATTCCTCATTTTGAGCCAGGCTGTGGATCAAGATGAAAGAAAAATTAAATTGTATATTGAAGAGCTCTTAATTGAGCCGCGCTGTATTTAACGGGGAAGCATCGGCTTCAGGCAGTCGATACCGCTGAGGATTTTTAATGTCCTGCATCATGAGACTGTCGGTTTGTTTTGGAGACTGCAAACAGGCTAATGACAAAGCCCTGCAAACTTTTGTAGTTGCTGCTGGTCTTTTTGGAAGGCAAGTGCTAATTTACCCACCGTTGAAACCCGGCACACACACGCACGTGCACACACACACACACTCTCTCTCTCTCTCTCTCTCTCTTTCTCTGTCTGTCTCTCATAAGGAACTAAATCCTGCATTTTCTCACCAGAGGGCTAATGACACACTGCTTAGTCACCCAAAACCTGTTTCCTAAGGAGTCATTTTGGGGCTTGTTTAAAGTTTTTAATGAAAGGCTTTATATAATATTAGATTTCCCCTCTTTTTCCTTAATCAATGTAAATTCAATTGCATTTCAGAGGGTGGCTGAGTGGCATTTCATCATCTCTAATATCCATTTAAAAATGTTAGGTCTACCCAGTTATAATTCTTAAAAGTAGCCTATCAGTGGTTTAATATGTTATCTCCATTCTCTAAGGCAGTGTTAATTTCCTTTTGTAGTTAATCTATCCTACTACCAAATTTAGGATATTTATAGTTAAAGATTCCGTTAAGAGCTAAGTGATTTAAGTACATCTGGGATAAAGTGGCCTTGGCTTTAACTATGAAACAAATTTTCTTTATTTCATTCTCTTCACTGATAAATCCATAGTAACTGGAGGCATTTCTAGAATTGTGGGCAATTTCAGCCTCTAAAGTTTGATTAAAGATACTTCAGATATTCCTACTGAAAGGTTAGAGGGCTGAAAGGAATTTATTTTGGGTTCTGGCCCTGGCGCCGCTCTGTGGAAGAGAACAGACACTGAGTTTAATTCCCACGCTGCCAGTTTCCCACGAGTCTAGGGTGGGTGTTACTTCTCAAAAAGGTGATGGTAGAACCGCTTGAGACTTCTTGTGGCTGTGGCAGGGGACTCACACATCACAAGGAGTCCAGAGGCATGACTTTGAAGAGCTTTTTTCATTCATTCTTCCTTTTGTTCACTTATTCATCAAATACATGCTGTGGGCCTACTGTGTGCTGGGCACTGGTCTTGTCAGGTTCTTGGGGAAGACTTCACTGGTGAGGTGACATTTGCGCTGAGTGTATGAGTGCACGAGAGAGCGATCACACCTGGGAACTGCTTAATAAAGTCCCCAGTGTCTTGCAGCCACTGGCAGACCTTGGCAGTTGCTGTTGCTCCTGCTGCTGTTGCTGCATTGTCAAGATTACATTGACGTCTTGGAAACATAGAAAAATTAGGCTGCTGGACTGTGTGCTTAGAATCAGTGTGCTAACTCTGTTTCCAACACTGTAGAAAAGTGGTTCCAGAAGGAAGAGTTCAGGGTGAGAATGAATAACAGGGAGTGACTTTGCAGCGGGAACCAGGCTCTACAGCAGAGCTAGGATTGGAGAAGATCTTCCCAGCAGGGAGAAGAACTCAAAGAAAATGCATGAAGTGAGGAAGGTTGCGGGAGTGGGAGGGACCAGAATATGGTGTGGAAAGAATGTGGTTCAAATCCAGGCTCTGTCATTAACTGCACCTACCCTCTCTGAGCTGAATGTGTTTTGGACACTGGAGATAATGCATGTTAAGATCCTGGTAGCTCTAATTATGTGCTACCATGGTACATAATCATGGGAGCTCTATTTATTTGATCATATTCTTTTGTTATTATTATGTGGTGTACTTGGGAAAGGTATGTGGGAGCAGCAAGCAGGTGAGCATCCTGTTTGGAATGCAGGGCGGGGAACTGCCCTGCCCAGTCCAGCCTCATTCCAGAGGCTAGCACCTGGCCTCAGCTGTAGAGCTGCTGGGAACATTTCGGCTCTCTGCTTCTTTGGCAGTCTAGCGCTGTCACAGAAGGAAGGCTCACTCCATGGAGAAGGGTAGATTGATTTCTTCTCTGAGGGCAGAGGCTGATCAATCTAGGCTGGCAGGAATAGATGTAACCTCAGAGGAAACAATTTGCATTGGCCAAAGCAAGTCAATGGCCATGCCCAAATTCAAAAGGACAGGGAAGTGTAATTCTACTGTGTGCCCTATAGGATCCAGGCCCCAGGAATGGTGGTGATTTGCCAGGGGGAAATGGAGGAGTAACCCCTTCCTTGACTACCTCTCTAGTTTGTGTTGGATTCTGCAAAGTCCCATGAAGCCTGATAGATGGGCCGTGTCAGCATTTGAGTTTTGTAGCTGAAATGTGGGTGAGTTCACCTACGTCCCCTTCAAGACAAGGCAGTGAGAAACACTTTCTTGTTCTATAAATCTGAATTAGGTCCAAGGAAGGGGGTATGCAGCATAGAGAGGAACCAAAAAGGATGCAAAATTTAGGATAAATATTGCACCTTGGGAGGCCTGCCTGGTCTGCCCTTGATAACTCATGAACAGTCTGGTAATGCTGGAAGGCAAAGTAAAAGCCAACCTCATGAGAAAGAGATGGAACACAGGATGGAACTTGAGCTGCTTAAAAAGGCTTCTCAGGCAGGCTGCACTGGAGTGTGGTGCTGTAACAGACATGCCCGGATCTGGGTGGCTTAGCACAGTGAATTCATTTCCCATTCTTGATATCTGACCACACATGGGAGGTAAGGGGCTGTGCTTCAAAGTCATTCAGGGATCTGTCCGGGCCCAATGCCTCACACCTGTAATCCCAGCACTTTGGGAGGTGGGCGGATCACTGGAGGCCAGAAGTTTGAGACCAGCCCGGCCAACATGGTGAAACTCCATCTCTACTAAAAATACAAAGGTTAGTCAGGTATGGTGGCGTGCACCTGCCATCCCAGCTACTTGGGAGACTGAGGCACAAGAATTGCTTGAACCCTGGAGGCAGAGGCTGCAGAGAGCTGAGATCATGCCACTGTCCTCCAGCCTGGGTGACAGAGTGAGACTCTGTCTCAAACAAACAAACAAACAAAAAACTCCTTCAGGGATCCAGGCTGACCTCAACACGATCTCTTACGTGTGCCTCTGTTCTTTCCCTAATACAAGGGAGCATGGGAGATTAGTGTCTGGCTTGAACGCTTCCACCCGGAAATCTTGCTTCTCCCCACAATCCATTGGTGAAAGCAAGTCAATGGTCATGCCTCAATTCACAAGATAAGCGCTATCCTACTGTGTGCCCTAAAGAATTGAAGATCAAGATACTTGTGAGCAGCTCTCACAACTGCCATAGTGGCAATGCGAATGGCATCTATTTTTCATGTGACTGAGAAAATAATTGGTCAGATATTACAGGATTTTTGGGGGAGAGAGGGTGGAAAAGAGCTTACAGATTAAAAAAGAACTGGCATAGCACCTAGATTTTAAACAGAAGGAAAAGATGACATTGGGGACCAGAGACACAGAAATTTCACTTCTGTGCCGTGACAAATACCAGGGAGATATAATTGCAAAATGAAGCTGCAAATGTCTTACCCAGGGAACTAGGTAACAACCTGCTTGGCTTCATAAAGAAGGAATAATATCCAATTAGACTAAGTGTATTCGGTGCCTGAGTGACAAGCCCTGGAGACCTCAGGGCCTCTGGGGCCCCCAGGGCAGTTTCAGGAGGCTGTCTCCAGACCTGTCCGGGGTGTGAGCATGTCACGCCTGGCCCCATGCCTCCCCTGTACAGCTAGCTGTCTCTGCTCTTCTAAGCACTGAAATGAGAGGTGTAACCTGTGTTCCAGAGTCTGCCCCTCTCAGCCATGGGGGCAGGGGCACCTGGCCTGTCAGACTCACCTTGCCTCCCTGCTGCCCATGCCCTGCTGCCTAGGGCTGGGCTCATGACTGGGTCTACATCAGCTCCACATTGCAGACTGACCCCCTGGACCCTCAAGTCTCAGGATCCCTATTTCCCTGTCGGTGCTTCGTCACCCAAAGTCACTGCAGCTCCTCCTTCAGGAGTATCTGAGCGCTTTCAGGGTCGGGCTGAGGGGTCCCAGTTCAAGCTAATTCCTACCTGTGTGACCACTAGCCAAGTACTGAACCGCTCTGAACTTCAATTTCCTCATCTGTAAAAGGTGGTTGGTTTGTAATTGTTCCTACCTCTTAGGGCTTTTGTGAGAGTTTAGATGATAAACCACCAAGCAACAGTGCCTGGAATTCTGTGTGCAATCGATGTCTGCTGCTGTCAGCCCTGTGGTCGCTGTCTGCACTCCCACCCCTGTCATCCTCCAAGTCTGGTCTCCTCCCGAAGCCTCTTCCCGGGCCTCAGCACTCAGGGATCGCACCTCCCTCTGAATATGCTGTCCCTTCTAATCATGCCATTTAGCCACACTGCCTAACACTTTCTTTTTTGAATATTCATGTCGCAGGTCCCTGAAAAAGTTGCTAAGCCTGCTAAAAGCAAGGCCAGGCCTTTCTTTCTTTGTAACCTTAATGCCCAGTGATGCTCCGTTCAGTTTCACACTCAGTTGGTTTCATAGTTTGATTTTATGTCGTTATTTGTTTGTTAATGAGCTACTTTATCGTTGTGAAAATAGTTAAATATCAATAGCAATGAATAAATATTACCAATAAAAAGGTTCGTCATTTAAAAATTTGGAGCTGGACTGGAAACTAGGGATACTGCGTGGTATATTTTAGTTCTACTGATATGACAGTATGTGATACTTAATCTTTGTCAAGCAGCTTTACAGAGACTACCATGAGAATGGGTTAAATTAAGAGGATTGTCTTTGCTGTTTAGCCAATATGGGCCAAAATCCAGTGGTTTGAGACATGGCGGGGTTTGGTAGTCGATGCAGGATATTACTGGAGAAAGAGTGTTAGAGGATGGAAGATTGCTTGATATTTCTGGCTTTCCTTTTTAACTGTGTACTCTTTGTAAAATCACTGAAGTCCCATAGGTCATTTTCTTCCCCGTATCAAGCCCCTGCTATGTATCAGGTGTTGTGCTAACGTGATGTTTTATGCACAGTGTTTCATCTTCGTTAATCCTTATAAAGATTGATATGGTTTGGTTGTGTCCCCACCCAAATCTCGTCTTGAACTGTCATCTCCGTAATCCCTATGTGCCCAGATAGGGACCTGGTGGGAGGTGATTGGCCGATGGTGGCGGTATCCCCCATGCTGTTCTCACGATTGTGTGTGAGTTCTCACGAGATCTGATAGTTGTATAAATGGCAGTTTCCCCTGGGCTTCATTCTCTTTCCTGCTGCTTTGTGAAGAAGGTACTTGCTGCTTCTTTGCCTTCTGCCATGATTGTAAGTTTCCTGAGACCTCACCAGCCATGCGGAACTGTGAGTCAATAAACGTCTTCCCTGTATAAATTACCCAGTCTCAGGTAGTATCTTCATAGTAGTGCGAAAACGGACCTGTATTAGGTCTGGCACAGTGGCTCACGCCTGTAATCCCAGCACTTTGGGAGGCTGAGGCGGGTGGATCACTTGAGGTCAGGAGTTCCAAGACCAGCCTGGCCAACATGGTGAAGCCCTGTCTCTACTAAAAGTACACAATTAGCCCAGCATGGTGGCGCATGCCTGCAATCCCAGCTATTTGGGAGACTGAGGCGGGAGAATCGCTTGAACCTGGAAGGTGGAGGTTGCAGTGAGCCGAGATCATGCCACTGCACTCTAGCCTGGGTGATTCCATCTCAAAAAAAAGAGAAAGAAAACAGACTAAGACAATGATCTTTGAGATATTGGGACTGTTTTTATTCCCATTTCACAGATGAGCGACTAACTGGCTCCAGGCAGGACAGTGAATAAGGGGGCACAATGGAGACACAAACACATTGCTGACCAGTGGTCTCATCTATCAGCCACACTGCCTGTCTCAGCATGGGCCCTGTGTGGACCATTCCATCTCAATTTATTTCTGATTCTTGCCAATTAAATAAGAACAGCTGAAAAGTAAAATGAGAAATATATACATAAAAACAGTAGTAGAAGTAATAATGATAATAGATAAAATTTTTTGGTCTTTCTAATCCCCAGAGCCTGGCTTAATTATTTTAAAGTAAATCAACACTTTGAACACTTGCAGGTTAGAAAACCAGTGGACCGATGGATGCATTACAGCCATTGTTTCCAAGTGTATTAGTTTCCACTTGCCGCTGCAACAAATTATCCCCAATGTAGCAGCGAAACAACATAAATGTATTATCTTTCAGTTCTGTGGGATAGAAGTCCCACAGGGGTCTCCTTGGGCTAAAATGTCGGCATTTCTTTCTGGAGGCTCTGGGGGAAGATCATTCCTTGACCTTTTCCCATGATGTAGAGGCTGACACATTCCTCTGCTATGGCCTCTTCCTCCATTTTTCAAAGCCAGCAAGTTTGCATCTCTGTCTTTCTTTCATGGTCACATTTTGCCAGGACTCTTCTCCTGCCTTTTTTTTCTACCTTTAGGGATCTTTGTGATTTTGTTTGGCCCACCTGGATAATTAGGGTCCTCTCCCTATTTATTTTTATTTTGTTTGTGAGACAGAGCCTTGCTTTGTCACCCAGACTGGAGTACAGTGGCTTGATCTTGGCTCACTGCAACCTCTGCCTTGTGGGTTCAAGCAATTCTCCTGCCTCAGTCTCCTGAGTATCTGGGACCACAGGCACATACCACCATGCCAGCTAATTTTTAGTAGAGATGGGGTTTCAACATGTTGGCCAGGCTGGTCTCAAACTCTTGACTTCAAGTGATCTGCCTGCCTTGGCCTCCCAAAGTGCTGAGATTACAGGTGTGAGCCACCACACCCAGCCCCTCTCCCTATTTTAATTCAAGCTGATTAACAACCTTAATTTCACTGGTAGCCTGAATTCCCCTTCACCACGCAGTCCACCATATTCACGAATTTCAGGGATTAGGACCTGGACATCTTTGGTCAGGAAATGGGCATCATTCTGTCTACCACACCGCGGGAGCCCATTGCCCTGCATCCACAGTCATAAAAGTCTGTTCCCTTCCTCCCTGATCCTTCCTAACTTCTCCTGCCTGCCTTGCAGGATATGTGGAGTTGTTAGTTCCTAGCACCGCTGGCCAAAGCGAGGATTGTTGGTTCTACTCCTACTTTCCAGCTGGTAGAAGCAGCAGTGTATATAGGTACAACTCCGGTGTGGGAAAAATGCTAGAGATACAAAGTAGAGAGAAATAGCCTTTGTGTGACGTGAGCAGCAGAACAAAAACTGAGGGTGCCAAATAATCCTACGGAGTGGTGAACTGCCTAAGATGGAATATTGCTGTTCCTAAATCCTGGCTGTGTTGAGACACGTGATCCTGCCGATGAAATGAGAGCTGAACCATACTCTTCTGCCAGATTCTGGGCTTCTGACCTTAATAGAGACGCAGAAACTTAACAGAGGGCTCAGAAATCTATTGAAAGTTACTAGGTGCCGGGTGTCTCGGAAAGTGTTTCACACATGCCTGAAACGTTAAAGGCAAGATTCATCCATTCTCTCAGCAAACAGTTACTTCACCTACCGGGAAAGGGGGTGTAATATATAGGGGTATAGGGATAAATAATTCTGTGTGCTGTGTGGACCGTGGAGACTCATCTTCTGCACAGGTCAGGTTCTGAAGTCAGCATATAAGCTGGAAGTGGAGTGGAGTCAAATGACCCTCAAAGATCCTTCCAGACTTCATGCCCTTGGCAACTCAAAGTCAGTTTGGAAACTCATATGCTGGTTTCTTCCTTGTATTTATGTAGCAGCCTCCTTTTCCACAAAAAGCAGAGGCCAAGGCATCTCCCCCCGTCAATTTTTTTACTGTCCCTCTCCCTCCCTGTGCTTGACTTTCTTTTCTTTTCTTTTTTGTTTTTAAGACGAGCTCTCTCTATGTCACCCAGGCTAGAATGCAGTGGTGTAATCACAGCTTACTGCAGCCTGGAACTCCCAGGCTCAAATGATCCTCCTGCCTCAGCATCCTGAGTAGCTTGTACTGCAGATGTGTGTCACCATGCCTGGCTGATTTATATTTATATTTATGTATGTGCATGTGTGTGTATATACATATATATAAATATATATAAATACATATATATACACACACACACACACATATATATATATTTATATTTGTGGAGATGGGATTTTGCCATGTTTCCCAGGCTGGGCTCAAACACCTAGGCTTAAGCAATCCTCCTCACTCAGTCTCCCAAAATGCTGGGATTGCAGGCGTGAGCCACCGTGCCTGGCCTTTGCTTGCCTTTTTTAATGTCTTTGATAATTCAGGTAAATGTGTGTATGATGTAACTCTATAGGACTGAGGGTGTGTGAGGAGGCCAGGAGGCTGTTTGTTGACAGGAGTCATGATTTGACTATATGAGGTCACAGACAATGCTTTTTAAATTTTCCTGTCAACCTACAGGAAAACTATTCTCCTTCCTCTAAGGAAAAAAAAAAATGCCCTGATAAAGCAGCTACATTGATGACAGGCACATCAAGGCTTTAATGTGTTCTCTAGATTTATGATGTCTACAGTGGTCTCCATTCTGGAAAGCAAAGTAGGACAAGCACAACTTTGGGGCCAGGGCCCTTCTTGGCTCAGAATGTCCCTGTCCGGTGTGTGCCATGCAGTGTAGAAGCACACTCCGGTGTGCATCTAAGTTTATGTGCTATCTGTAGAGACAGTGATTTTTATTCATTAGAGTTTTTGAGTCTAATTGTTTTTAAACTGCCACTTTTGTTTGTTAAAGATACAGATGTCTAGCCATAGAGGAAAGCAAGGTGGATTTATCGTTGCAATTAGATGCTTCACAATTTGAAAACTTATCACTTAAATTGGTGAAATGTCACTTTTATGCAACTTGATGTTTAGAAGTCCTTGAAGTCCGGGACTAAACTTATATGCAATTTAACAAGATCTTGGTGAGATAAAGGAAGTTGCACTTGAGGAAATATTGAAACACACCAGATGGAATTTTCCAATTCCCCCCTGCATGATACAGAATAGGTGAAGGGAGATAGACCACAGATTCATTTTGGGTAACTCTTACATTAAGTGGAGCAGAATTAAAAACAAAAAAATCACTGGATTTGAAGTTGGCCTATGTTAGATTACTCCAAGCAAGTTAGTTAATATGTTAATATGAATCTAGATGAACACTGAGAGTTTTGCTCTTCTTGTTAATTTGCACCATCTACTAATCTCTGGGCAATGGAGAAAAAGTCGTAGGTTATAAGTTTTTTATTTATGGGCATTGAACAATATCTTTAAAATGTAAAATATAGCCGACAAAATGCACAGCCCGATAACAACAACAAATCTAATCTAAAGTGACACGAAGAGACTCTCCCAGACGTTTTTCTCTTTAATGTAACATGACTTTAAATTGATGCAGCCCCACAGTGATTGAAAAACTCTCAGAGCTTGTCTCCTATGATTACATTTCTGATCTGTACAACTTAATTTTTTAACTCGGTGAGTCTCAGTTTTGCAAATGAACAGTTCTCTTTTGCTTTCTCTCTCATATTCTTTAGGAAGAGAGATTATTTGGCAACCAGGCAAATAAAGCTCTGTTACCACGACGCATACTGAGAAATCCTAAAACAATAAAGACCCCAAGAACTCGCCCTGGAATATGTACCTCCAAGTCTGTTCTCTTTTCTTTCTCTCCTTCTCTTCGTGTTTTTTTTTTTTTTTTTTTCCTCTCTTCCTGTTCTCTTGTTTTATCTTCACTTCTCTTGACTGTGGTGATGGTTTGCATATATCTGTGATTGTACTGGAACTCATCAAATATTGTACATTTTAAATGGACAAAATGTATTTGAACTACATATATCACAATACAGCTGTAATACTCTTTTAAAGTGTCTCCTGAATCATCACCAGTGTAATTACTCTGTGAACTATATTTTGATGAATTCAGGAGTAACTTAAAATGGATTATCCCCTTCTAGAATGGGAGGTAATGCTGAATGATTGTGAATGTTTGTTTACTCAGGGTACTCCTTCAAATTTGTTACCCAATGGTGTCTAGAAAGTGTTGGAATTTTGTTTATAGTTTCTTGAGTGGGAAGTTGGCGTTTCCTTGGCGTCCTGTGTGGGTATCAATGAGTTTTACGTGGTTTAAAGGCCAGTTATGTGATGGATACTTATATTACCTTATATCTTTCTGATTTCATACACTTAAATGTACAGTTTTCATCTTCCTTCAAAACCTTATTTTCCAAGCAAATTTCATTTATTCAGTTTCAGTCATTATTAAAGTGAATAACAAACATATAACAGATGTTATTTTGGGTCATAGCTGTTTTGCTAAGTAATACTTAAGGGCTTTCTGATGATATTTTTAATTTCTCAACAGTCTGCCATGGTTATTTTCTGATCAGAACTTGAAAATCAAAGCTTTCTGTTCATTTGAACAGTCTTTTAAAATCTGTGGTTGTAGCTTGGGTACTAACCTTTGACATAGCTAGTGAAAATTGAAAATTTTTATTTGAAATATGCTTAATGTTGTGTTGTGTAAGACACAAAGTTTAGGGACAAATGAACCATTTACTTTTCTTTTTATGTGGAAAGCAGTGTACAAATGCTGGTGTGACTAACAAGAATAAAAGGACCAGAATGGCAATTCTGAGCTAGAATGTGATGAGTAAGTACCAACATAGTTAGCGGTTAGGGAAGGGAGGTTGTTCTATAGAGAAACATGCTCATCATTTCTTCCATTACCTGGTTTTCACTCCGGTAATTTCTTTTCGGACTCATTCTAAAATCAGGATTAAGGATATCCACCAAGAAGTTTGCGTTTATTACTCTAAGCAAGAAACTTCTATTTATTTTTTTAACCATTTGATTCATATATATTTAGATTTTAAACTTTCATTTTCTCTTATCCAAATGTATCGTATATCTTTAAGTAGGTGAATCTTGGAGTAGATTTTATTATATATCACACCACAGCGTTCAGCTTGGTTCATTTGGATTTTAAAAATCTCTGGAGCTTTGAGAATGACTTTGAAACACTCTTTACTGTTGGAGCTTAAAGAAAATAAATCTCGAATGTCCTCTATATTAATTCACCTGCTTGGAAAGTTAGAGATTAAAAGGTTTAGTAGGATTTTTATATTTTCTATAATTTCTATTTGTATTGGAGTAAACTGTTCTTTGTATGGACTGGCTTAGCTTTCATAAAACAGAAAGATTCTTGTATTGAGAAAAGAAGAAGAAGGAAAAAAGTATAATATAAATGCATAAAACTTCCTCTAGCTTTCTTGTATTGTATGTAAAGGAGTTAGTAAAGTGCTTTAATTAAGTGTACTTTGAAGAAAGCAATCTCCTCTTTCCATTAGTGGTGGACTCTGTGGGTAGAGATGTGGATATTTTTCTTTTTATAAGAAAGGTCTTGTCTTTCCTCGGAAGGCATTTTGAGCAAAATAAGGGAAGAAAAAGAGAAGTAGATAAGAAAAACAAATCACAATATTGAAGCAGGACCCGAGTACTATAGCCTTCCTCATCTTTTGGTATCTGGAACCGAGGTTGCTAATTAATGACCCAAGAGCTAAGCCTTGTTTGATGAAATGCAAGATGTGATACACAGATTGCCTTTGAGTGATGTATGATTATTACCATCCATTCATGTGTAATCCCGTATTTGAAAGGTTTGTAATTTGTTTTTGACACATTTCTCTGTGATTTTATACATTCGTGCATACAGGTCTCACCTCCCTCCAGAACCTTATTTCCGAAGCAGACTTTGTTTATTTGGTTTGGGTAATTCATTGGGCCCTATTTATCTTCCTTATACATAATCTATTTTCTCACTGCTGCCTCTGTCTTCCAAACCAACAATATAAAGAATGAAGCCTGGGGACTGGAACTTAAAACCTCTGCCAAGAAAAGAAAGTCAAGGCCTTTGGGCTCCTAAAGCATCCTGCGGAATTCGCCTCAGATGCCCCTCCATTTGCCCTGGTGTATGGAGAATGTTCGAAAACCACCAGAACCTATTGTGTACTTTGGAACAGTGGCATTTTCCTGCTTGATGGTGAAGATGGCCCCTGGAAAAGAAGCCGGCCAACTCCCAGAGGGCACGAGGGTTTAAGCTGTCTCCTGGGAAGTTCAAGGGAGGCCAAGTGCTTTCCAGTTCATTTCCAACGCATATTTCTTCGGGGCCAAGGGCCCAGCTGTGCCTCATTAGGGGTGAGAGTTTGGCTGTGACACCACTTAATAGAAAAATAAAAAATAAAGGAAAAGTCCAACTAGCTAAATAGCAACACAACTTGGGATAACCGATGCCCACAGTCTTTCATGTCCTGTAATGAGTGTGCCATTTGCTCACTGGGAGGAGAAAAAAGTGACAGTATGCAGCAGTCAACTTTTTCCTGAAGAAAGGGAGAAAAAAAAATACATATTTTGCAGCCGAGACATTGGGGTACCTGTTAACTTTAGGCACAGCGCTAGTGTCAGCCCTGGAAAGAGACTCCTGGTGAACAGCACTTTTTACCATTTAATCAGCCTGTACTTCTTCGTATTTATAGCCCTGGCGAGGTTGGCCCATTGTTACAAGATGAAATTGTGATGTTCAGCAGTTTATACCTTGGGAGCTGGAAGCGTTTCTCCATGGTGAATTTGTAATATTAATTGGCCATGTCAGTTCTTGACAAATGTAGTGACATCTATTTCAAGTATTTCAGTTTTATGGTGCTGAAGAAGTGACACACGCTCGAGATAAGTAATCTCACAAAAGATCTTCACGCTCGCTGTGGAGCGCTTCCAGAACATGCTCTCAGAGGAGACGCAAATAGGCTCAGGGTTCAGGGAGCTGTCCCCTTCCTTTTGCTCAAGGCTCAGAGGGGAGCCAGAGGAAGGCGGGGAGGAACGCACTCCCTGTCATTCCCCTTTCAGTCTCAGGAGGTTCTGGCTGAAGCTGTGGCATGGACTTTCCTGCCCACGAAATGTACTTGTAGTGATCATTTATGTGATTTGGGTACCTGCTGCTTGTAGGCTGTGACAGCCAGTAGCAGAAATAAATATATTGCTTTTCTGACTGTGTGCAGTGGTGCTTTTCTGAGGGGGACTCTGCCCATCAAGGGACACTTGTCTGGAGATATTTTGGTTGTCATATCTTGGAGAATAGGCTGCTATTAGCATCTAGTGGGTAAGAGCAAGGGATGCCATAGAACATCCTAAAATGCACAGGCAAACCCGACAACACAGAATTGTCTGGCCTCAAAAGTCAATAGTGCTGAGTCTGAGAAACCCTGTGCTTGTGTGGACCATGCCTTTTTGTGCTTTTCAACCTTGAAGCACTAATAGGTCAGAGAAGAATGCCAGTGATGTGTTGATGGGTCCACAAGAGGTTGATGGGAGGTGCTTGAGCTCCTATCACGTGGAAGGTGGCTTGGGCAAAGAGAAGGATGCAAAGGCACGTTGGTCGGTGGAAGGCAGGGGCCGCTGAATGATGTGGCAGGAAACATGCAAAGTGCTCAGAGCCCCTGGGCGGTGCAGTGTTAAGAAGCAAGAGGATGGAGCCATCCTTTCAGTTTCCAGCCTGGGTTTCCCAAGGGAGAGTGTGTGTGAGTTCAGTGGCAGAGATATGGGGGAAGGGTGTTGGAGCCCAGCTGAGTTGCCTCCTTTGTCAAATGGAGCTGAGAAATTATTTTCACATGGGTGGCGTAATGGTGGAGTTTCCAAAACAGCAACACAACAAATTGGCCATTTACATGTTGAGAATATATTCATAGAATCCATATGTCTAAGGTGGGGAAGTTGTCATTATTCCTGTTTTATAGATGAGGAAACAGACGCCCAGATGGATTAAGTGGTTGCTGAAGTACCCATGATTTGTCACTAGAAAGGAAGAGACCAAAGGTGGCATCAACTTTATTTTTCCTTCTTTTTTTTGAGACGGAGTTTCGCTCTGTCGCCCAGGCTGGAGTGCGGTGGGGCGATCTCAGCTCCCTGCAAGCTCCGCCTCCCGGGTTCACGCCGTTCTCCCGCCTCAGCCTCCCGAGTAGCTGGGACTACAGGTGCCCGCCACCACGTCCAGCTAATTTTTTGCATTTTTAGTAGAGACGGGGTTTCACTGTGTTAACCAGGATGGTCTCGATCTCCTGACCTCGTGATCAGCCCGACTCGGCCTCCCAAAGTGCTGGGATTACAGGCCTGAGCCACCGCGCCCGGCCTGTTGTTCCTTCTGTGTTCAGTGGAACAAGTCATTTTTTTGGTGGTCATTTCCAATATGTAATTCCTGATAACACACATATGTCTTATCTCTTTAAAAGTTAAAAAAAAAAAAAAAAAAAAAGGCCTGGCGTGGTGACTCACGCCTGTAATCCCAGCACTTTGGGAGGCCGAGGTGGGTGGATCATGAGGTCAGGAGATCGAGACCATCGTGGCTAACACGGTGAAACCCCGTCTCTACTAAAAATACAAAAAAAAGTTAGCCGGGCGTGGTGGCGGGTGCCTGTAGTCCCAGCTACACGGGAGGCTGAGGCAGGAGAATGGCGGGAACCCAGGAGGCGGAGCTTGCAGGGAGCTGAGATCACCTCACTGCACTCCAGCCTGGGCGACAGAGCGAGACTCCGTCTTAAAATTATAATAATAATGATGATGATGATGATAATAATAATAATAATAATAAGCCAGCCAAAAAAGGAAAATGGAAGTGTTCAAGAAACTGCCTTTTTTC
Source organism: Theropithecus gelada (assembly GCF_003255815.1). NCBI lineage: Eukaryota > Metazoa > Chordata > Mammalia > Primates > Cercopithecidae > Theropithecus > Theropithecus gelada. The sequence goes on from NC_037688.1 coordinate 35,899,742, forward strand.
ACTTAATAGTATTTCTGTGTCACTAAATCCTTCAACAGCATTATTTTAAATAGCTGCTCAATGTCCTAATGGATGGGTGAGTCATGATTCCTTAACCAATCCGCTATTGTTGGACATACAGGTTATTTACAGCTTTTCTCTATTGTAAGTGGAATTGCAACGAATGTTTTTGTAGTACACACCGGTGAGTGTTTCGTTGGCGAGCTTGGCAGTGCTGGTTGCAAGAATAAGATTATCTGTAGGCTTTGACATTAATTGCCAAATCGCCTTCTTGAAATATTGAGAGGCTACTACTTTCCAGTATCTTCATATGAATAGGTAACGTTTTTCTAAAGCTGAGTAGTGAGAGAAAGGTAGAATCTAATTTTACTGTGCCCTTTCTTGATTATTAGTGAAGCTAAACACTTTTTTTATGGACGTGTTAACAATTTCTTTTGCAAATGATCTATTCGTGTTCTGTGACTGATTTCTATCTTGTTGTCTTTATGTTTGTGAATGGTAAGAATTTTTATGTGTTCAGGAACTATTTAAATGTTCAGGATATTAACCTGTGGTTATGTATATCACAGGTACAGTCACATCGCTTAACAAGGGAGATACATTCCGAAAAATGTGTTGTCGGTATTTTGTCATTGCATGAAGATCATAGAGCGTATTTACACAAGCCTAGATGGATACCATACTATACACCCAGGCTATATGGTATAGCCTATTCCTCCAGGGCTACGACCCTGTACAGTGTATTACTGTAATGAATACCGTAAGCAGTTGTAATACAATGGGACATATTTGTGCATCTAAACACACCTACATGTAGAAAAGGTACAGTGAAAATATGGTCTTATAATCTGATGGGGTCATCATTGTGCACATAGTCCATTATTGACTGAAATATTGGTATGTGGTATATGACTGTGTTTGCTCATGATGTGTGCTTTTTTTTGTCTTTAAATTTTTAATTTTTTGTTTTACTTTTGTCTTTTCATTTTAATTCTATTGCAGCCAAATCTATCAGCCTGTCTTCTGTGATCTCTGCTTTTAATTGTTATGCTTTAAAAATCCTCCTCCATGGTAACGTTATATTGACTCATATGTCTTATTGGTTGAACGTGCCTATGTTTGACTTTGAAATTGTTAAATTCGTTGAGGATTTGTTTTGCCATGAGGAATTAGGTAAGGATCCAACTTATTTTCTCCAGATGAGTAGTTCATTGTCCCAACACCAGTTATTGCAATAAGTTATTCCTTCCCCAGGAAATATACCTGGGCTAATTAAGAAAACTGTGCTTCAATGTAATTATTCCATCTTAATTCATGAAATATTAGGTTAACATGGAAAACAATGGCATCCCATGTTTTAGTATTTTTTCCTTATTTCCAAGCAGCACATCTCTTTGAATTATATTCTGTTCTCTGTTTTTATAATTTGACTCCCTTCTATTCCGCATCTAAATTGTGCATTGTCTGTTTTCACCCAGGACTTTAAAAATAGTTCTAGTACTAGTTGTATTTTTATTCTAATACTGCTGTTCCTTTTACTGGTACATCTGCATCTTAAAAAACAAACAAACAAACAAAAAAACCAAAACAAAAACTTGGCGTGTTGGCTCACTTTGTGAATGAAAGCATATACTGTTCATTTGTTTATTCTTCAGCAACATCTGAGTATCCTCAAGAAATGAGTGGAATGAACGGTTGGAGATGAATAGCCTTCAGCCCTCAAAGCTGAGCCCTTCGGGGTAACATGCTCTAATTCTGCCCTGTCTAGTTTGAGTTTAGGTTAAAATCAGCTTGCAGATTGCACCAAGCCTGATGCCTCCCAGCCTTGAAGGAAAAGGGTACCTAACATTTTGAATCTCCATTAATCTTACAGCTCAGATCCTGTGTATTAAATCTCAGCATTCTCCGGGATGTATAGTTTGGCAGAAAAACCTTAATAATGATTTTTTTTTTCTGATGCTGCCTAAAAATATTAGAAAGAAGACCCTTCTTTCCTTTCCTTTCTTGTCCTGTCCTGTCCAGTCCTCCTTTCCTTTCCTTTCCTTTCCTTTCCTTTCCTTTCCTTTCCTTTCCTTTCCTTTCCTTTCCTTTCCTTTCTCTTTTTTCCTTTCTCTTCTCCTCTCTTCTGTTTTTTCTTTTCTTTTGTCTTCCTTTCTTCATTTCTTTTTTTCTTCCTATGATATTTTCTTATATAACTCAGGTCTCACTGCTTTGCTGCTACTCTTGTGGAGAATAATAGGTAACAGAGGTATGTGCCTGGCCTCATTTATTGTCACAATGGATAGGTAATAGAGGCCAGCATGGCTGTACTGTGGTTCCTGCTGATGGCCACTCTATCACAGGTGCATGATCAGTGGGTCATATGCAGGAAGTGTGTTCCCACCAGCCCTCCCGACCTACTGAGGGCTGCTCCCAGCCTAAGGATTTCTTCCAGACAGATTCATAGTACTTCCAGTAAATGCACCTCTTACCTTTCAAAGTTGAAAAAGAAATTACTCTGGACACAAAGAGGTATTTCTTTTGACACAGCAGGCATGTGAAAAAATAAGCCAAAAACAAAGAGGGATTTCTGTTAGCATTGACATGTGCTTCTCTTGTACTTCTTTAGTTTACAATGCCAGTGGTTCAGCTTCCCGTTCTGATCCTCACTGCTCTGATCTCTTCATCTGTGCTGGCAGTCACAGCCAGACGGGCTCACAGTATTACCATGCAATCATTTTATTTGTTGGAATCTCTTTCCTGTTCATTACTCATTTTTATCCCCAGGTAGACAAACACCCTAAGTTTACCTCTTGTGAATTGTACACTTTAAGATTAAAGAATTTGGCTGGGATCACACCTGTAATCCCAGCACTTTGGGAGGCTGAGGTGGGCGGATCACGAGGTCAGGAGTTCGAGACCAGCCTGGTCAACATGGTGAAAGCCCGCCTCTACTAAAAATACAAAAAATTAGCCGGGCATGGTGGCGCATGCTTGTAATCCCAGCTACTCAGGAGGCTGAGGCAAAAGAATCACCTGAACCCAGGAGGCAGAGATTACAGTGAGCCAAGGTCGAGCCACTGCACTCCAGCCTGGGCGACAGAGCTAGACTTCGTCTCAAACAAAACAAAACAAAAAAAAGATTAAAGAATTTGTAGTTGAATGACTTTTCACAGAAATTTGATGGAGTTTTATCTTCTGAGTCAAGGCTTTGTTTAAGGAGTCTTGGGAGGTAAACATGTGTTACCCGAGACTCTCTGCCCATAGGATGTAGTTCCTTTCCATCAGAACACAGGGGAACCTAGGGAACAGAGAACATTTTCATCTCTGAAAATATCTTATTCTTCTAGTCAATGCTACTCTTTTCTTGTATAGCGTATACTGGGAAGTGTTTGTTTCAATTTGTGGTTAAATGTGTGTGTCCACTGGACTTCAGTATCCACCCTTTGAAGGACAGCAGGAGAAGTTGTTCGGGTAGAAACATACAAGGACTGGATGTGGTGGCTCACGCCTATAATCCCAGTACTTTGGGAAGCCAAGCTGGGTGGCTCACTTGAGGCCAGGAGTTGCAGACCAGCCTGGCCAACATGGTGAAACCCCGTCTCTACTAAAAATACAGAAATTAGCCAGGTGCAGTGGCACACACCTGTAATCCCAGCTACTTGGGAGGCTGAGACAGGAGAATCACTTGAACCTGGGAGGCTGAGGTTGCAGTGAGCCGCGATCATGCCAGTGCACTCTAGCTTGGGCAAAAGAGCGAAACTCCGTCTCAAAAAACAAACAAAAAAGAAACATACAGGGAGATCAGGCTCTATTGAACCCCAGTGCAGCCATGGGTAGAATTTTAGGCTTATTTATATTCTATTTCACCACAAGATGTCACCAGGGCGCCACACCAACATGGTCTATGGGACATCTCTCTGGCAAATAGAGTTATGGTCATCAAACAGCACCTGCCCAGGGCTATGGGGAGAGGAAGCTGGCTGGCTTTGTCACAAATGCCTTGATGTCTTTCTCCTCCCCTGGGGCCCATCTCTTCCAGCCTTTGCATAGAGAGAGAAGGCAGGCAACAGGACAGCAGAAGATTTTCCCAGAGTCTGGGGTGTTCTCTTACCCCTGAAATAGTTTCTTCACTGGATGGGAAGGCAGGCACCCAGGGGGAGATGGCTTCAGATGCATTAACAGTTTTTTTCCTCAGTAGACATTTACATGAGTTAATAGGGAATCATAGTCTCTCTCTGTCTTTTTTTTTTTTTTTTTTTTTTGAGATGGTCTCACTCTGTCACCCGGGCTGGAGTGCAGTGGTGCGATCTCAGCTCACTGCAGCCTTGACCTCCTGGGCTCAAGTGATCCTCCCACCTCAGCCTCCTGAGTAGCTGGACCACAGGTGCGTGCCACCATGCCCAACTAACTTTTGTATTTTTTGTAGAGACAGGGTTTCACCACATTGCCCAGGCAGGTCTCAAACTCCCGGGCTCAAGCCATCCTCCCACCTTGGCCTCCCAAAGTGCTGGGATTACAGGTGTGAGCCACTGTGTCTGGCCTAGGAATCATATTCTCTTCATTGAAACATTTCAGATGACTTAAAAATTCACATTGTAGAACTTTAAAAATTGGAACTTTCTGATGAATGTCATTAGTTGACACATATGTCACTGAAGTTTCATCCTTCTTCATTTTGGAGTCTGCTGGAAGGCCCTTCGTTTACCACTCTTTCCTTCCTGGAGGTGTGGAAAAATGCTCTACTTGGGTGTGGCTCTGGTGGCTTTTTGTGCCAAGCGTCCCTAAACTTGAACTTAATTGTTTTAAATCCTTTGTGGTGATTATGCGGAAGGTCAGATCCAACAGGAATCTCCACATCCACGTGACGTGTACCTACTTTTATTCTTGCACCTTGTGTTATTTGTTATCCTGAATTATGCCAGGGCTGGTTTGTGCTAAGACACTTGTTATTTGACCTCATAATACCAGCATGTCGCATTTGTATAACACTCTCTGTAGCTCCTTCCAGCATGTGGTCATACGTCTGCCTAACCTCTCCCATTGGTTGAATTTAATATACTAGTAAATTTTCCATTGCAAAAATGAGGTTATGGATCATAGTGTTCATACTCAGAAGGACTTTATAAATATTTTGCCTATTTGAACTATACACAAGAAATGAAAAGAAACAGGAAAAATAAAAAGAATAAAAAGAACCAGGACTAGAACCTATAATTCGTGACTCTTGATCAAATTGCTTTTCTTTTTAACTCTAGTTAAATATTTACTGTTCTTTTTAACTAAAGAAGCTTTGTTTTTTTTTTTTTTTTTTTGAGATGGAGTCTGGCTGTGTCTCCCAGGCTGGAGTGCAGTGGCCTGATCTCGGCTCACTGCAAGCCCCGCCTCCCGGGTTCACGCCATTCTCCCGCCTCAGCCTCCCAAGTAGCTGGGACTACAGGCGCCCGCCACCACGCCCAGCTAGTTTTTTTTTTTGTATTTTTAGTAGAGACGGGGTTTCACCGTGTTAGCCAGGATGGTCTCGATCTCCTGACCTCGTGATCCACCCACCTCGGCCTCCCAAAGTGCTGGGATTACAGGCTTGAGCCACCGCGCCCGGCCAAGAAGCTTTGTTTTTGTTGCCATAGTTTTATGATTTAAGTTATATCTGGTCCTTTAGACATTTAGTTTTTTTCTGAATATATATGTATATCAGATATTTTATATATAACAATTATATATGTGTGTGTATATATATGTGTGTGTATGTGTATATATATATTTTATATATACATAAAATAAAGAAATGGACTGTTTGCAACCTTAGACGTATTTCTGGGACTTAGAGTGATTAGCTTGAGGCGATGGTAGTTTCTGTTTTTGGAGTCTTGGTAGGTCTCAGACTCACAGTCTGTACTTTTTGTTTTGGGGCTAATTAAGCGGACAGTTTCAGTGTTTGTAGCTCATTTAAGCCATAAGCATGCAGACCATGTGGAATCCCACTAGTCAAACCTTAGCAGAGTGCCTTGATCAGTACCTCCTTTTCTTACTGAATTCTATTAGTTGATGCTTTGTTCTTTCTCCCCAAGAGCCATATCTCAGGTATTTCTTTTCACTTCTTGTGTATAGTTCAACATCTTTGTTTCTTTTTTTTTTTTTAAAAGGATCTCACTCTGTCACCCAGCATTTCACTAGTGCATTCTTTGACTGTGCCATGTTCATGGCAGCCAGCCTGGGAAAGCAATTAGGAGTTTTAAGCATGGGAAATTATATAAAAGTAAACCAAAATTCCATTTGAATTAATTGATGAATATGTTTGCTTCGTCATATCCTGCTGTTAGGCATCTTCCAGTTAACTTAAGTGGTTGAGAAAACTTTCCAAAAAGAATACTATCAACTGCTGAGCACCTGTTGTCGAAGTTGTGGGTAATTCGCAAAGGTTTTCAAATGGAAAAGTTGTTTTCTCCTGCTAGGAAGCATGGTCTCAGATCCACTCATAAGGTCAGTGTGAAAAGGATTGCAAATTCACTTCGAGCAGGGGAGGCATCATCTGGAAAATAAAGCAGCTAGGAGTATAGACTAGGGGGCTGATGGAGGGGAACACCTATCAGAATATGTGTTCTCATACCAATGATATATATTTTCCACCCATTTAGATTATCCATGCCACTCCTTATCTCTTTAGTGCAGAAAACGGAGAGGAGGTTCAGTATTCTTAAGAACCTCCCATGATTGCATTGAGGCAATGGATTTAACAGGTATCTTTATCCCTTATTTAAGCACTGACTGTGGTACTGAGTCATCCCTGGTGTTTCTGGATTTTGTTGGCAATGCCAAGGGAGCAGGAAGACTGGGACGTGAACTGACAACATTTATGATTCTAGCAGCTTGACATCACCCATCTATTCTCTTTGTTTGGTTTTGCTTCAGACTTAGTTTAGTTTTGTTTTTTAAGGGCTGGGGTGGAGGAGAGGGGTTTGCTCTTGCAGTTTTCCTTTCAAAACAAACTCTTTCTAAGCTTTTTGCAAACTCTTTTATGGATTTTGCTCACTGGTTGAGCAAGAGTTACTTATGAGATGTGGCTTCGGCATTTTCACAGTGTCCGTAAAAAAATGTATATTACTATGCATTGCACATTTGCCACTTAGAATTTCTGAATGCAAATTAATCAGCTTGCAGCTGTGACTAACAATAAAACACAGGATAATGTACCTACAGAATTGAGGGCACTGGAAATCTGCTCTCAGGTGGCCATCGAAAATAGCCAGCCAGAGCGTTGCTACCTGTTTTCCATAATTGTGTAGCTTTTAATCTGTTTAATAAACTCCTCTGCAGAATCCGAACACTTAAATTTAGTTTCTTTTTGTCTTTATGGTGTTTATCATTGTTAACGTGGCATCGGAGTAGCTCGACTTTTGCGTCATGATAAATTCATAACCCAAGAGAAGGCAGGAAACATAATTATTATCAATCGCCTCTCTCCCGGAATTGCCATTGGCTGAGTGGAACAACATAGGAACTTAAGGAGTGGCTGATTCAGAGAAATCCAGGGTGGGCACGGGGCCCATCTTGATTGCAATGCCGTTGATGAGGAGGTCTTCCCATTGCGCTTCTCTTCACATTTGCTTACGTAGTAAGTTCTACTAGACAAGTCAATTTTTTTCAGAGGTCTGACGTTGATTTTTTTTTTCTTTTCTGCACAATATGGAATTCAGTGTTTTTATGTAATCACACAGTAAGTCTTGACCGCCTGCTATGGAGGCTAAGCCCTTTTCCAAGTTCTAAGGATGTACCTGTGAATAAGGCAAGGTCCTTTTTATCATTGTCTTTGCAGTCTATTAGGGACTACACAGTTTAAACGGAGAATATATATCAAATGGTAGACAGTGCAAGTAAGTATACCTTATTTTTTAGAAAGTGAATGTGGTATTTCACCCACAGCCTCAAGAATCACTTTCCTTAAAATTGCCAGAGTAGGAAAACTTACAATTGAAGAATTTCACTTATTTATGGGAAAAATAGCATTAGGGCACTTGCGGTCAAACACGTTCCCCTGTTCGTTCAATTGCAGCAGTAAGGATGGAAGTCTAAAGAGAGTTTCTACATGATCTTATTTATCCTACATCTATAAATACACACATTCTTGTACAATTAACTCAGTTTTTCACTCCTTGCTGGCTTGCAACTTGTCAGGTCGTTCCCTCCGCAGTAGTTCTGAACTTGTTTATGCTAGCTTCTTCCATCAGGGGCTCACAACCAAGGACTGTAGAGGTTTGCAGAGGTAGATCTTGGTAGATAAGGATTTTATAAAAAGGGAGCTCACTGTTGGTGAGAAATCCTTGTTTCTACAGATTTTGGGTCAAGATAAGAAAAATTGACTTATAAAATCTGAGGAATTTGGAGATTATCTCCAGGGGCTGAATATATTTTTATGGGAGAAACAAAGTGGATAGTTTTCAACTGGAATTTAGTTTTTCCTAATGGAGGCTCTTTTGAAGATCAAATGGGATCTGTAAAAACCCTTTGAAAAATGTAAACTGCTTCTTATGTGATTCTTACTGGTCTATTATGTATCAAGAAATTAAAAAGGAATGAATATCTGTAATGGTTTTTCTTTCTTTTTTAAAGACGGAGTCTCGCTCTGTCACCGGGCTGGAATGCAGTGATGCTGTTTCGGCTAACTGCAATCTCTGCCTCCCAGGTTCAAGCAATTCTCCTGCCTCAGCCCCCCAAGTTGCTGGGACTATGGGTGCGCACCACCACGCCCAGCTAATTTGTAGTTGTTTGTTTCTAAAAGGATATTTAGTGCTGCCACTGTCTTTTAGAAATCTGTAGAAGGAAGGCCGAGAAAGAAATACCCATTATTTTGGCTGAAGGTGATCACTTTAACTGAAACCAGTTCAGGTTCAAAGTCAGACATTGGTGTTATTTTCATATATCTGAAATGTTCTGAAAAAATTACTAATGGTCAGCATGCTGAACTGAGATTTCACAGATATGCAGACTTACTCATCTTTGTTCAAGGTATGCCTTTTCCAATCATAATAGCCATGTAGAGGACATTAAACAAATATTTTACTGCGGTAAAAACACTTAACATGAGACCTACCCTTTTAACAAAATTTTAAGTATATGATTTATTATTATTGTTGGCTATAGGTAAAACAGGACATTTTTTATGTGCTCTGGTGGCCTATTGGACTTTCAGCCTCCCTGGGTGGATTTCACTGTATATATGTACCATGTCACTTACCCTAGAATCTGAAACATTTTCCTTTGATGATTCAGTTTTCACCCTAAGATATGTATGCCTCAGTCTCACCAAAACATGCCACTATGTTCTCCTTGGGGAGCAGGGCTGATTTCTTCTACTGGGAAAAGGCATCTCCTTGTGTTTGGCCCCAGAGGCATCAGGGTAACCTGCTCTCTTCCAGTCTCAAAGCAGATACAGTGTTCCTAACATTCGAAGCCTGGGAATAGGATGGCAGGTCGTGGGACCAGCATTTTAATTACCTAAAGGGAACTTACTGATTTTAGTCTGGAACATGGTGAGGAAGAGTTCATATTCATTTTTTCTTTGAGTCTGAATTTTAGAATAAATTCACCCTGTACATAGCTATTCCGTCTTTAAAAACCTTTGTGAATGCTAATATATAGCCTTTATAAATTTGAGGTATCATGTTCAAAATGCTCTAATCCCTAAATTTTCCAGTCTAGGTTATTATATTTTTATGACTATTAATTTTGATGTGGGCCTTTTAAAATCAATTCCTCCCTGTAATTACAATGCTGCTTTATGGTATTTGTGATATATCATATGAATGTACTTGAAGGTCATGAGAAGTTCATGTGTGTGTGTGTAGTGTGGGCCCCGGACTTTCACCACACCGCTGGCTCAAGTGGCCATGTTTTTGTACATCTCTACAGGGCTTACAAGTTATTCAACAGCCAGATTTCTATTCTGATATGCCCTTTTAGTTTTAAAAACATCGAAAAAGGGTAATCTTTAGAACCAAAGTATTTGGAAAACTCCTGGACTTGAATAAGGTATTTTTGAATTTGAAGAGCTAAGAACCCATCAAATCAAAATGCTAATAATTCTTCCAAGTCAAAAGGTAACTCTCATTTTATTATGCATTGACCACCATTCACTTTCTGTTGGACTGCTTTTGAAAAAAGAACCACAAGTCTCTATTTTAAAAATAGAAGTAAAATGATCAAAAACAAACAAACAAACAAAACAGAAGTCTCATCAGCTAAGGGATTTAAAAATCAAATTTAACTTTAAAAAACTGAAGTTGATATAGCAGGATCTTGGAGATGGAGTTTTTTTTGTTTTTTTGTTTTTTTTGAGACAGAGTCGCGCCCTGTTGCCCAGGCTGGAGTGCAGTGGCATGATCTCGGCTCACTGCAACCTCCGCCTCTTGGGTTCAAGCGATTCTTACTGTCTCCCAAGTAGCTGGGATTACAGGTGCCCACCACTACACCCGGCTAATTTTTTTTTTTTTTTTTTAGTAGAAACAGGGGTTCACCATGTTAGTCAGGCTGGTCTCGAGCTCCTGACCTCAGGTGATCTGCCCGCCTTGGCCTCCCAAAGTGCGGGGATTACAGGCATGAGCCACTGCTCCCAGCCAGAAATGGAGTTTCTTTACTTTCGCTTTTTTCTAACTAAGGGATTAAGGATACAAACCCAACTTCTAATTTCTTTCTGGGTGGTCTTGAAAACTTAACAGTAGGTCCTCCTGTAAAGAGGAGGGGAAAGGAAAAGAAATCCTTCACTGTCATCTGCTGGTTTTAAAATGAGAAAAATACACACACACACACACGTAATGATGTTCGTGATGTTAATGGAGGGAAATACCATAAATAATTAAGAATTTGAAATTATTATAAAATATTTAGTGTTGTTGTTGTTGCTGTTATTAGTTGGCAGGGGCCTTGCCATGCTTCCTTTCTTCAAACAGCTCAGTACTTTAAAATCGAGTGTAGCTGTGTTTGTCAGTCGTGGCTTGTGTTCTTTGGTTTGTTCTGCATGTTTTTCTTTTTTTTTCCTTTCTTTTTTTTTTTTTTTATTATACTTTAAGTTCTAGGGTACATGTGCACAACGTGCAGGTTTGTTACATATGTATATATGTACCATGTTGGTGTGCCGCACCCATTAACTCATCATTTACATTAGGTATATCTCCTAATGCTCTGCATGTTTTTCTTTGGGAGAGGATGTGTCGCTTTGCCAGTCTTGGTCCTTGCTGTTGTCTGGTGGAGGGAAGCAAGCCTGCCAGGCCCGCTCCTCTGACCCCTGGTGGCAGGGAGTGGAGGTGAACTCCGGATGCTTTTGGGGAAAGATAAAGGAGGATAAAGAAAGGGCCACAGGACCCTGACGGTCCCTGCGCCTAAGCATGGAAAAGCCTCCGGACCGGGTCTGGAGTGCAACAGAGGCCCCTGAGCTTGTCTCTAGCTCTCTGTCTGCATCTTCTGCGTGGCTTCACTGGTTTCCAAGTCTCCGTGTCCCCCCTTGTGTCTTTTTTCTTTTGCTTCTGGCTTGCAGTTGCCTCCTTCTAACTCTCAAAAGGATGCATGGGATGGGTTCAGTGTAGTCGCTCTTGTGCCTTTCGGAAAAGTCTTTCCAGCCAGGCCACCCTGTCTACAAGGCTGGCCTCACATCATGGGTGCTCATATTGTCCAGACAACATGGTCAAGGTGATTGGGGGAAGGAGGTCACAGTGCCACCAATTGCTAAGGAACTGCCCAGAGATGCTGCCTCACTGGGAACCTGTGAGTGGGCCGGTTTCCCCCAGCAGAGGGGCTGTAGCATAGCAGGTACCCACAGGAGCTTGGGCATGGCCTTTTTCTCTAAAGGGTTGGATAGTCAATATTTTCAGCTTTGTGGGCTTTGTGTTCTCTGTTGCAACTTCTCAACTCTCCTGTTACAGCAGGAAAGCAGGCACAGACAATATATAAATGGACGGCTATGTTCCAATAAAACTTTATCTATAGAAAAAGCCAGATTCAGCCCATGGGCCATTGGTTGCCAGCCTCTGACTCTAGTATTCAGATCACAGGCTTTGGATGTCTCATATCTGAATCTTTCTAACCTCGTGATAGTGGAAGGTAATTAAAATGTTAATACGTTAGTTTTCTCACCTGTCAATGTATTCAATGACACCATTTATGCAAAGCATACAAAGCTGAGAGTAAAATCTCAGCAAATGCTAGTTTCCTTGGCCTCCTTATACATACTTACAAAGGATGGTGGGAGATAGTTTGAGATTTGAGGCCTCTGGAGAATAGGTGTTTTCGTGATGATTTTGGCTTTTCAGTTTGACAGTTGGCTTTGCTTTTTTGGCAGACACATTAAGAGCTTCAAGGGTCATTTCATGGTTTGTCCTTTCCATGTCAGGGACACCTTTCACATGGCCATTTTAAGCACAGGATTTGCCTTTAAGTAGTTTACTCATATGAACTTGTCTGTGATCATCTTTCCCCCTTGGGATGGTAGATTGCACATTTTAATTCAGGGTTTGTCTAATCTATTAGTGCATATTCTTGGCTCAAGCAGGATAAGACACTAGTAACCATGAAGCTGTATATCAAAAAGCATGACTAGACTTTCATAGATAAACATGTGCTGAAATCCACAGTGGACATCAGAGAGGGTTCTGGAATCTGGGAAGGGATGACTTGTCCCATGATGATAATATCTGTGTTCCTGCGGCTGGGCCTGGTGGCTAACACCTGTAATCCCAGCACTTTTAGGAGGCCGAGATGGGAGGATCACGAGGTCAGGAGTTGAAGACCACCCTGAACAATATGGTGAAATCCCATCTCTACTAAAAATACAAAAATTAGCCGGCATGGTGGTGCGTGCCTGTAATCCCAGCTACTCAGGAGGCTGAGGCAGGAGAATCGCTTGAACCCAGGAGGTGGAGGTTGCAGTGAGCCGAGATTGCACCGTTGCACTCCAGCCTGGACAACAGAGTGAGACTCATCTCAAAAAAAAAAAAAAAAAAAAAAGTCTGTATTCCTGCCTGGCTGACTGAGCTCCATGGTAAATGTTCAGAGGCTGCAGGAACGATTCAAAGTCTGATTGATTTATGTGCATTGGACATTTTGTTGATATCATTCAGATTAATGATGGCACTGAAAATATGTAATGCAAATGAGAAGTTTGTATCCTACCTGCTATACCGTGATTCCAATTTAAGAGGGAGTAAAAACATTGCACTTTTTAATCTATTATTTTTTGAAAGGGACTGTTTAAAACACATAATTTTGCTAAGTTATGTCTCATACCATATTTGCTGTTTTGGTTTTGAAAAATTGAGTAGAAAGCAATTGCCTTCTTAAATGACCTGAACATGAAAGGCAAGGAGTGTCTTGTTTTAGGAGCAGCTGGGTTCGTATCCCTCTGATCCAGCCAAGTGCTTTCACTTGGTTCCACTCTGGGGCGTCACCAGTGGGTCTCACTCTGGCACAGGCCTCTGGTTGACCTGAAATGACCTAGACCAGGAGTCCCAAGCTACTGCCCATGGGCAAAATACAGCCGGTACCTCTTTGGCTATGGCCTGCAAGCTCAGAATAGCTTTTTACATTTTAAGTCATCCGCAAAAAAGAATAAAGAGGAGAATATTATTTCTTGAAACATGAAAATGATATGGAATTCTGATTTCAGTGTCATAAATTTTGAATTTCATCAATAAAAAATTTGCAGAAATTTGTTTTCTCTCCTGTTATGTAAATACCTCTGTCATAGCCTCGGTTTTGCCTCTTGGCTCACAAAGTCTAAGTTGTTTATTGTTTAGCCCTTTACAAAAAAAGTTTGCCAACATCTGACATCCAACAACAATTTTCAGTCTTTTTTGTAGCTCGCAAATTGTTTCATTAAACCAGATCCCTTGAGGGAAGCCTGGTTTACAAAATAGATTAAGTGATGTGGCTGTTTGGAGCAGGAGGCTGTGGTCTGAGTCTTGCTGGCCTCAACCCTGAACTCACTTCCACACCTTACCTCCTGGGGAAAAGTCTGCCTTCGTCTAGAAAGTGCCTGGGTTCCAGCTTGGAAATATCTATTTGCAGTCCCTTTTTTGCTATTCCAAAAGCCAAAGAGCTCTGAAAAGCAAAAACAAATTTTTTTATTGTAAATTTATAGCAAATTTATTTGGTGGTGAAATTTGACTTCAGCTTTAGCGTCCCTGTTTCTCCCTTCTAGTGTGAATACTCGTTTTGTTTTGTTTTTTTTGAGGCAAGGTCTCACTTCATCACCCAGGCTGGAGCGCAGTAGTGTGATCCCAGCTCAGGGCAGTCGCGACCTCCCAGGCTCAGGCGATCTTCCTGCTTTAGCCTCCCAAGTAGCTGGGACTTCAGGCACATGCTACCATACCCAGCCGATTTTTGTATTTTTGTAGAGATGGGGCTTCTCTACCATGTTGGCCAGGCTGAATAATCATATTTTCACTGAAGAAATAAAAAATGTCATTGTTATAGGATGTTACCCCAAACCCTGCAGGGGTATTTTGTAATATGCAGTATATGTGCTAAATTACCTTTTTTTTTTTTTTTTTTTTTTTTTGAGATGGAGTTTTCGCTCTTGTTGCCCAGGCTGGGGTGCAATGGTGTGATCTCGGCTCACCACAACCTCCACCTCCCAGGTTCAAGCGATTCTCCTGCTGCAGCCTCCCGAGTGGCTGGGATTATAGGAATGCGCCACCACGCCCGGCTAATTTTGTGTTTTTAGTAGAGATGGGGTTTCTCCATGTTGGTCAGGCTGGTCTTGAACTCCGGACCTCAGGTGATCTGCCCGCCTTGGCCTCCCAAAGTGCTGGGATTACAGTGCCTGGCCAAAAGTACCTTTCTAACACGGAGGAATTAGGACGACTGAAGGCATCTTCCCCCAAGGGTTTGATGTGCTCTTGCCACCAAGGCCTGCAGATGTGCATCACTTCTCCACATCGTGGACTCCTCGTGCCTGCCTGATGCCAGGATGCTCTAACCTGGCCACGCATCCCCCGTGGATTCTCAGCTGTTGTGTGTTTCCTGCTTAGGTTTTCACTGTTTCTGGTGCTCACACTGTTTCTGGTGTTCACCCACATTTTGGTTCATCCTGACTTTGCCACAGCCTCCCCAGTCTGCATTTCTCCCATGGCTTCTCCCAGCCCTGGCCCAGTGACACTGTAATGTGGACTGTGGCATCCCCTGGGTCTAAGCTATTGATCAGCTCTTGATGGACAGATGCTGGCAGAGATGGGGAAGGTGCTGTTCCCTTCCTCCTGGGAAGGGCAAGGAAAGCAGAGTGTTCCTCCCATCCCCATGAGGAAGGAAGAGCCTCATTCAGGCTGAGATGCTGATGGAGAACTGGGTCCAGGGATAACATTTTGTGTTCCTTCTCATGGGACTGATGTGTTATTGTCAAGGGATCTTACAGGCCTTGCTTCCCAGGCTCCTCTATCCCCTCTGTTCTTGCGTAGCCATTGGGGATTTGGCTTTTTTTGAGACAGGGTCTTGCTTTGTCATCCAGGCTGGAGTGCAGCAGCACGATCTTGGCTCACTGCAACCTCCGCCTCCCTTGTAGCTGGGTCTACAAGCGCACGCCACCCCGTCTGGCTAATTTTAGTATTTGTTAGTAGAGACAGGGTTTCGCATGTTGGCCAGGCTGGTCTCGAACTCCTGACCTCAGGTGATCCACCTGTCTCCACCTCCCAAAGTGCTGGGATTACAGAATGAGCCACCACACCAGACTGGCTCTTCTAGTTTTTGAAGCTCAGTTTTCTTTTTTCTCAAGACTCACAGGGAATGGGACCAGGCACCTGTCTTTACACATTCTCCAAGTCCAAGGCATGGTTGACGATGCCATGCTGTGGTTCTAAGCCAGTGGGACAGACACAGGCAAGGGAAACTATCAGTGTGGGTGAGCTGCAGTGTGAGGGTAGTGGGTGAAATAGTGTCTCCCCAAAATCCATACCCACACAGAACCGCAGACGAAACGTTATATGGAAACAGGGTCTTTGCAGAAGTAATTAGTTAAGAATCTCAAGGTGAAATCATCCAGGCTAGAGTGGGCCCTAAATCCAATGACAGTTGTCCTCATGAGAAGAGGAAAGCAGGGGGCACAGTGGTGGGTGTGCCTGTAGTCCCAGCTACTCGGGAGGCTGTGAAGAGGGCATCGCTTGAGCCCAGGAGTTCATTGCCAGCCTGGGCAACATAGCAAGACCCCATCTCTCAAAAAAAAAAAAAAAAAAAAACAAAAGACAAAACAGAAAAAGGAGAAGAGGAGAGGACACAGAGGATAAGGCTCTGCAAAGTCAGAGGCAGACACTGGAGTGATGCATCTACAAGCCAAAAGATGCCAAGGTCATGGGCAGCCCCTGGAAACTAGGAGAGAAACCTGGCACGGTTTCCACAAGGAGCCACCCCTGCCAGCACCTTGGTTTCAGACTTCTGGTCTCCTGAACGATGAGAGTCAGTTTCTGTTGAGCTTGTGCTGATTCGCTAGGGCAGCCCTAGCACACTGCCATATCTGGTTTCCCGGAGGAACTTCATAGGGTCTTTGTTCTTGGTCTGCAGTCTCTGGAAGTCTCAGCAGCCTCCTGTGCTCACAAGTGTCATTCCAGAGCAGCCGTGTCGTGTTATGCATTTGCTTACTCATAAGTAAATATTTCCTGAGAACTTACAAGGGCTAGGCAGGTATTGCAGGTACAAGGATCTATATAAAGACAATGCCCTTTAGAAGATCCCTGTTTCATTGAGATGCGCTGAGTAAATGGGTCTCTCTGGTCATCCTCTCCAGAACGTGCAGCCAAAGAGCTGAGAAGGAGACTCCAAGAATGAATTAGTGTCTATCAACGTATCCCTTGTCTCAAGATGACAACTTGCAATTTGGGGATCCCTCAATCTCCTGACCCCCATGTTAGTGGGCATGTTCCTTACCTGGCTGGCTGCCCCTGCTTACTGATGCAGCCTCCTGTCACGCGGTACTCACCTCTATTCGCTGCATTCCGCCAACACTGGCCTTGGGGGCCAGCGGTGCCCCCGTTGTACAGATGAAAATCTTGTGACCTACCCACATTAAAATGAGAATGATATTGACCCATGATACTTACCCAACTGTTCAGTGGCTTAGGTGAGCCTGTGTGCCCTCAGCATGGTTCCCAGCGTGTAGTAAGTGCTCCGTAAATGTCAGTGTCTGTTATTGTCATTTGTGGTTTTCTTTCCCCTTCTTTTGCCTTTCCCTCCCTCCCTGCTCTGCTTCCTCCTGTTACTATCAGAGCCTGCCTGCCTCATCCTTGTTCCAGCCCTGATGGTGATGATGATTGTGGTTGCTGTTGCTATTTGATTTGTTTGTTTGCTATTTTTTTTTTTATTGTTTTGAGAGGGAGTTTTGCTTTTGTCACCCAGGCTGGAGTGCAGTGGCGCCATCTCAGCTCACTGCAGACTCTGCCTCTTGAATCTGGGGAAGTTCAAGCAATTCTCCTGCCTTAGGCTCCCAAGTGGCTGGGACTACAGGCACGTGCCACCATACCCAGCGAATTCTTTGTAGTTTTAGTAGAGATGGGGTTTCACTATGTTGTCCAGGCTGGTCTCGAACTCCTCAGCTCAAGTGATCTGCCCACCTTGGCCTCCCAATGTGTTGGGATTACAGGCGTGAGCCACCACGCCCCTCACGCCCAGCCACTGTTGCTATTGATGATGATTATGACGTCATTGCTCAGGTTCACTTGGCTCAGAAGGGCGGAGTCACAGCTACCCAGGTAGTCTCCGCTTCCCTTCTTGTCCATTAAGTCAGCTGCCTCTGACAGTATTGCCTGACAGCGTCACTTAGTAGCCCTCTCCCTCACAGGGCTTTTGAGGCAGACAAATGCCACTGATAAAGCAAAGGCAAATGTTTTGGGTGAATTCCCCATAGCTACACTAGATTTGAGGCTGAGAAATGGAATGCCTGTCATTGTTGACTGAAAAATACAGCTCTCCTAATAGAGTCTCGGTGCAGGAGCCGTTAGCCTTGCCACCCTGCAGACTTGAAGAATTGCGACGTCGGCCTAACATAATTTTGGTAACTTTGTCTGCTCCTGCCTCGGGTAGAAATAATTCAGATTTCACTCTCCATTTTCTTTAATGGGCTAAACAGCCACTTTGTAATACCTGTATTTTATGAGACATAATTCTGGATATTGTTTCTGCAGCGTTTTTGAAAAGACAAACCTGAGAGAGCCCGGCTATTTAACTTAAGCAATTTTAAAGTTATTTGTAAATTGATATGCTGTCTTTTTTGACCCAGTTACTTTATAAAGCTACATTCTTTGGCAAACATTAACACAACTTCTCCGTGTGTGGGCTAAATAAATATTCGGGCAACACTGATTGAGCGCTGCCTTGGGTAAATAATTCTCTCTCCACACATTTCCTAGTTTATAATGAGGAGTTTTCTTCGTGGTCTGACCAAATGTAACATTCCATTGAAAATGAGACATAAATCCTTGAGTGAGGGAGACGTGGAACCAGGGTTTGAGGAGGGTTATTAAAAAGGTGGGGGCAGCAGGGTGACCTCCTGAGTCCCCTGCTCTCCCAAGCCTTCTCTCCTCTCTGGAACCCATGGCTAACAGGGGACAGGAGAGAGTGGAAGCAGAAGGAATAAGAGACATGAAATCCAGCCGGGCGCAGTGGCTCATGCCTGTAATCCTAACACTTTGGGAGGCTGAGGCAGGCGGATCACTTGAGGTTAGGAGCTTGAGACCAGCCTGGCCAACATGGTGAAACCCTGTCTCTACTAAAAATAGCAAAATTAGCCGGGTATGGTGGTGTGCACCTGTAATTCCAGCTACTCGGGAGGCTGAGGCATGAGAATTGCTTGAACCCGGGAGGTGGAGGTTGCAGTGAGCTGAGATCGCGCCACTGCACTCCAGCCTGGGCAACAGAGGGAGACTCTGTCTCCAAACAAAACCAAAAACAGAAAAGATACATGCAAACCTTCCCTTCCCTCTCGCCATCCTAGCCTCCTCTCACCCAGGTCCATTCTTCCACTGTCATCCCATGATGTTCTCTTGCATTTTAAAGTTTGGAAGCCCTTATTCCTTTGTTTTGTTTATGTTTTTGAAATACATATATCAAACTTTTTATTGTTCTGTAGTAATACACATGCTTCTTCTATAGTACATTAAATCATACGAGGTACTAGTGTATCTAACACCTATACTTTTAAAGTAGTGTTGACTGTAAATGATATTTTGAAATATCTGCAGTAACTGATGTGATATGAAAACATCTGTGATTTCTTTTAATTTTTATTCATTTTCATTTTTTAAAAAACTTTAGTTTCCGGGGTACTCATGCAGGGTTGTTAGATAGGTGAATGACATGTCATGGGGGTTAGGTGTACAGATTCTTTTGTCACCCAGGTCAGAAGCATCGTACCCAGTAGGTGGTTTTTCAATCCTCTCCCTCCTCCCACCCTCCACCCTCCACCCTCAAGTAGGCCCAAGTGTCTATCGTTCCTTTTTTTTTTGAGACAGAGTCTCACTCTGTCACCCAGGCTGGAGTGCGGTGGCACCATCTCGGCTCACAGCAACCTCTACCTCCCGGGTTCAAATGATTCTCATGCCTCAGCCTCCTGAGTAGCTGGGAGTACAGGCGTGCACCACCACGCCCGGCTAAGTTTTGTAGTTTGAGTAGAGGTAGGGTTTCCCCATGTTGGCCAGGCTGGTATCGAACTCCTGACCTCAAGTGATCTGCCTGCCTTGGCCTCCCAAAGTACTGGGGTTCCAGGTGTGAGCCACTGCACCCGGCCTATTGTTCCCTTCTTTATGTGCATGTGTACTCAGTGCTCAGTTTCCATTTGACAAGTGAGAACATTTGGTAGTTGGTTTTCTCTTCCTGCGTTAATTCACTTAGGATAATGAAGCTTCTATCCTTGACCCAATCTCCACTCTGCCGTTTGATGTCCAGTGTGGATTGCCCCTCTGAAAGCAATTCACTGCGGCTCCGCCTGTGGTGGAAGGTGTCCAGGGTGGCTGGAACACCTCCTGCTGGGGCTGTCAGTCTTGGCTCTCCTGTTTTCTGCCTGTGCAATGGTGGGTAGGTCCCTTGATACCTCATAACCTCAGCATCCCTGTGGGTGATAAGGAGATGATAATAATGTCTTCCCGATGGGGGTTAAATAAAATAATTCTCGGAGTATATGAAGCGGTACGTGTGAAGTGCTCAGCTCTGTGTATGGCACATAAGGAAGTGGTCAGTGTTTAATCTTAGGGATCATAGATGCTGATAAATTGCCGTTTATGGCACATTTCTTGTATTACCTCATTTAAACCTCCTTGCAATCTGTTATGACTCCTGCTGATCATGGGGAATTTGAGACTCTGGGAGACTTGGCAAAAGGTCTAAGCTGTGAAGTATCTGGAATAGGATTCCAGCTCCGGCCCTGCCTTAATGAAGACCATGGTCTTGCCACATTGCATCTTCTCAAGATTTTTATGGTTCTCTTTTTAGTCACTTCGGCCTGCATTGGTAAATTTACCATTCCTGGTCCTTTTAAGTAACTATCTCTGGAAAGGATTAAGTGCAATGATCCATCAGCAGCGAAGTCCTGGAAGAAACCCATTTGTTAGTCTCCGGGCCTCCCCAGGCCTTATCAGGGCTTAGCCTTCTAGCAGCAGCAACACCTGCACCTGCAGTTACTAATTCCTGTGGAATGAAGTAGGCGGGTCCGAAATGTACAGGACTTATCCAATAAATCCTCATAGGAGCAAAAAAAAGAAGTGTTTTCTTTCCCCCTTGGAGTTCTGTTTCTTCTTAAAATTAGCTATTTCTCATACATGATAAGGACATATTCGTTAAAAAAGGAAAATACTCAAAAGTTGAAAAAAAGATTGGGCAAGAAAATCCTCCGGGATCTATCTACTCTTAGCATTTTGGGACATATTCTTACAGTAGTTTCAAATGCCCAGGCCATTTTGTTTTATTTTGGTTTGGTACAATTGTGGCATATGTACTCGTGATGGATTTGCTTGTTATCTCTAAATTAGTTCTGCTACTGCAATTCAAATATTCCAGAGAGATGTATATTTTTTAACACATTGTTAATTATCCCATATAGATAATAGTTTCTTTTCTCTCTTAACATTTGAAAAGCATGCCTCTGGATTGTTCTAGACGGTCCTGAACAGTGCTTTGAATGGGCACATGATACTAAACCAATGAGAGGAACCCCGGTTTAGTTCATCATTCTCCTTCTAACTGGATTTTTAGGTTGTTACTGACTCTTTTCAGTTGTCATTTCCATGGCCACGAACATCTTTGGTTCTAAAGCATTTTTCCCCATTTAAGGTTATTTCTATGGGATTGATTTGCCAGAAGTAGAATTTCTAGGTCAAAGGTACAGACGCTTGAGAAGTCCTGATACATATTAACTTGGGCCAGAAATCTACCATGTAATTGAGAGCACCTTGTGCTTGGCTTCAGAGCCAGGATGAGGACAGGAATAAGTGGGCCTTTGGATTGGAAATGTTGAGATCCGAATGTATTCTAGATGGGCCAAATAACCAGCTTATTTTATTTTAAAGTCAAGTGAATTTTATGCCTCACTAATGTGCATGTCTTCAAAGACAAGTAGTGGGAATGGCGTGGGGAATTTGTCATCCCACAGAATGCCATGACATGGAATCGCTCCCGAGGCTTCTGAAAGGAGTTCCAAATTTGAACCATTCTTGCAGTGCGGTGCAGACAATATTCTCCCTCCACAATAGCTGAGACCCACGTGCCAGGGCGCTTTCGGCACTTCCAGGTCATAATTAACCTTCTTCAAAATAAAAGCAAAGAAAGGCAGGAAAAGGTCCTCTCCATTCTAGAAAGGAGAACAAAAAGGGGGAATTCTAACACTCTTGCCACCTGTGTTCTCATCCGTTCCATATTAAGAAGCATTCAAATACTACGATGCCATTTTGCAAATGTCTCACTCTCCCTGAATGGAAAGACTCCACACTTTAGCACACGTCTTACAAATCTGCCTTCCCTCATTCTTTTTTGCAGATCATCTCCCTCCCCAGCCCTTTCTTTATCATGGCTCATTGGAGCATCTGTGCATTTTTTAAAGGCTGGAGTTTCTTTCTGTTGCCATTGAAACATTGCATTTGTACAGGAGAACTACTTAATGGCACAGTTTGTTATTAAAAGGAATTAAATAAAACCTAGTTAAATCATGTACCCTGAAACCAAACAGCTGCGTATGGAAAGAAGCCTCATATAACCCAGTTTTCCGGGTCCTAACTCCCTTCATACATATACTAACATGCCAAAAGGTCTCTTACCTTTTTTTTTTTTTCTTCTCTGTCTTGGTATAACACTACCCTGTTTTTGAAAGTACTTGTACTGCTAATTTATTCTTTAAAGAAGAAAGGGGAAACCTATTGGTCCCCTCATAAAACAGTTAACAGGAAGCCCGAGGCATCTTTTAGTGCCATTTTTGGCTGATGTTTAGAATGGTTCCATCAATCACCACTGTTCATGTATAGCTGGTTTTTATGTCAGTTAAACCATCTTCCATCAAGTTGGTGAAGCAGAGTCAGGGAACAAGATGAATAGCAAAACATCTTCTGTGGCATGGAAAGGGCTTTGCTTTTAAATGCCCGTGTTGATTTCTTAATATTTTCAACTTCCTCTTCTGAAGCCAGTTCCCCCTGACCATCAGTCATGAGTCTGTTCTTTTAACCTTGTTCAGGTGGCGTGGGGCGGTGTGTGTGGTGGGGAGTGATGGGTGCTTGCTTGGAAGTGCCAGCAATTGATCAGCTGATGAGGGGTATTTATTATCTGTCCCTGGCTCCCGAGAGAGGGAAATAAATCCTTGGACCCCAGAGTGATTTTTGGAGCCACAAGAATGCAAGATGTCCTGTTTCCAGTCAACCCATAGCAGTATCAGTCTGTGCAGTTGGAATCTTGTGGGGGGAGGTGTTGTTAGTTCACACAAGAAAGAATGGCACGTCTTTCCTTGAAAGATGTATTTTATGTATCTGAATGTCAGTTATGTTTATGTGTTTGCTGCTCAGAAATCAACAGGATTTCTGCCCTTCCCCAGCCCCCTTTTTTTCAGTCCTTCAGAGAATATTTGTTGAGTGCAGTGTGGAAAATCATGGCAGTGCCAAGACGGGGTGCAATGGGCGTGGGCGCCCCCCAGCGGGAGGAATATGTTTTCCCTGGCGTTGTTTGGGATCACCAAGCATGGTGATGATAAAAAGCAGTTGAGCTTTGGTCAGTTTTATTAATATTTTTAAGTCCTTGGTGAACAGTGCACCCGCTATTACTTGCACCTAGTGGACATGGCTCCCATTGCTGATGCCCACCTTTTTTTTTTTTGCCATGCGTGCAAAAGGTGCCACTGGGGAATCTGAGAGGACTCAGCATTGGTAAGGATGCAGTCCTAATCCTGAATGAGTGTACAGCTGACCAGGGAGGTAACACATGAATGCCGCTAATAGGACCAGTTGGACCCAAATTTCAACTGCAATCTCTATTTCCTTTGGATCTGTTGCATCTGCTCAAACGCTCCTTCTGCAATTTCCCAACCCCTGCCCCCTGCCCCTTATAAAAGCTCATGGTTTCATCTGACTCTCCACTCCTGCATCTCTGGCCTTGGGGCAGGTCAGTCCCTGGATCACCTCACTGTCCTAGGGATGCTCTTCTGGTCCACACTGTGCCCACCTTGGATATGGGGTTCCACTTGTTCCCTTACCTTTCACCCACCCATACTCTTCACCCAAGCAGGCATTGATGGAGGACTCATACCTTACTGAAGATGTGGGGAAAGAGTACACTTATGTAGAACCCAACTGCAAGTGGAGCCCTGGTGATCCATAACTCTCTGTAAAGTGGGGATTGAAGCACATATCTCGCAAGGCTTGGGCATTTATTGCAGGGAGTAACGTGTTTATCAATCACCAGCTATGCAACATAATGCTGATGCTAAGTACTAACATTGATGGAGTGTTGGCATGGGCTGGGCACAGTGCTCCACCCTCTATGTGTGTATTGGTCCATTCTTGCACTGCTATAAAGAAATACCTGAGACTGGGTAATTTATTTAAATGACACCTTTAATTGGCTCATAGTTCCACAGGCTGTGCAGGGAGCATGATGCTGGCATCTGCTTGGCTTCTGGGGAGGCCTCAGGAAACTTACAATCATGGTGGAAGGCAAAGGGGAAGCAAAGCATCTCACATGGTGCGAACAGGAGCAAGAGAGGGAGCAAGGGGGCAGGTGCTAAACACTTTTCAACAACCAGATCTCATGAGAGCTGACTCACCACACAGCAAGGGGATGGTGCTACACCGTGCATGGGAAATCCGCCCCCATGATCCAGTCACCTCCTACCAGGCCCCACCTCCAACATTAAGAATTTTAATTCGACATGAAGGCTGGATGTGGTGGCTCACACCTGTAATCCCAGCACTTTGGGAGGCCGAGGCTGGAGGATTGCCTGAGCTCAGTAGTTTGAGACCACCCTGGGCAACACGGTGAAACCCCATGTCTACTAAAATACAAGAATGTAGCCAGTTGTGGTGGCACACACCTGTAGTCACAGCTACTCAGGAGGCTGAGGCAGGAGAATTGCTTGAATCCGGGAGATGGAGGTTGCAGTGACCTGAGATCATGACACTGCACCTCCAGCCTGGGTGACAGAACAAGACTCCATTTCAAAAAAATAAATAAATAAATAAATAAATACATACATACATACATAAATTCGACATGAGATTTGGTGGGAACACAGATCCAAACCATATCAACGTAAATTGAATGACATCGTTCAGTCCTCAGGACAACCCTCTGAGGAAGTACTCATGCCCCCGCCCCCCTGCTTTTTTTTTCTTTCTTTTTTTTTTTTGTTTTGAGGCAGTCTCATTCTGTCACCAGGCTGGAGTGCAGTGGCACGATCTTGGCTCACTGCAACCTCTGCCTCCCGGGCTCAAGCGACTCTCCTGCCTCAGCCTCCCGAGCAGCTGGGACTACAGGTGTGTGCCACCGTGCACGGCTAATTTTTTTTTGTATTTTTAGTAGAGATGAAGTTTCACCATGTTGGCCAGGAAGACCATCTCCTGACCTCGTGATCCTCCTGCCTCGACCTCCCAAAGTGCTGAGATTACAGGTGTGAGCCACCGTGCCTGGCCTCATGCCCCATTTTATAGATGACAAGGCGTGGAATGGTTCAATGTCTTTCCCAAGCTCATGGAGTGGTGGTGGTGGAGGTGTTGTGGATGTGAACCCAGGAAGTCCGCCCCCAGAGCTGCAGGTCTTAATGAAAAGCTGTGCTGCCTCATGAGGTCGCTGACACACTCTCATTTCCTCCTCCAGGGGCTCCTGCACCGTGCCCGGTGCGGTCCAGAATGCCACTCGTATTGTTTACCTTAATGCTTAGTGATGGTAGCTACCTCCAGTGCACGCCGTGTTAACCTCTCCAGTGAGTTTCTCCTTTATTTTAAATGTAAATCTAAAATTCCCTTAATCCCCTTAATTTTTAGTACATGACTCTGAGGCCAGGAACATTTTCAGGAGCAGCCTGGGCTGAGTGTTTTTTTTTGAGACAGAGTTTTGCTCTTTTTGCTCAGGCTGCAATGCAATGTTGCAATCTTGGCTCACTGCAACCTCTACCTCCTGGGTTCAGGTGATTCTCCTGCCTCAGCCTCCCAAGTAGCTGGGATTACAGGTGCCTGCCACCAGGCCCGGCTAATTTTTTTTTTTTTTTTTGTATTTTTAGTAGAGACGGGGTTTCACCATGTTGGCCAGGATGGTATCAATCTCTTGACCTCATGATCCGCCTGCCTTGGCCTCCTAAAGTGCTAGGATTATAGGCGTGAGCCACTGCGCCCAGCCCCTGGGCTGAGTTTTTAATGTGGCAGCAGCCTGGGCTGGTTTCAGCGTGCAGGTGAGAAGGCCATTCATCTGGAGCTTGAGCTACCCAACAGTGTGAGTTGGGGAGATCAGAGCGTGGAAAATGTTTTTGTATAAACTTAGGTGGACCAAAATGATCATTTCAACATTTGGGACTTGATTTTTTGTATTTTTATGGCCCCTTTCTTCCAAGAATTGAAAGCCGCAAACTAGAACGTGGCTTTTGAACGGTGAACATTCCACAGACATTTAATGCAGAGATGGCTGTGGGGTGGAGACTGGGAGACTGGGGGCCTGGAAGGGGAGAAGGGGCACCAGAAGGGGAAATGGGAGGAAAGGGCGAATGCGATAGCAAAGAGAATTCAGAAAGTAATAAAGCCCTACAGTAATCAGAGGGCTGAGGCCAGGTCCCCAGTGAGCAGCTGAACACAGAGTGATTCAAACCCACTCCAAACCTGTGTTCTGAATCATTACCTTCACCTGGAGGGACAGACCTGGCCTTGGGCAACCCTTCCCCACTCCCTAGCTCTGTGACCTTGGCAGCTGACTGCCCCTCTGCAAGAACAGCTTCCTCATTTGTATAACCGTAGTCATTTCTAATTTGTGGGGCTGTGTGGATATTAAATGAGAAAACACACAGAGATCATTTCTTTAGCACAACGCCTATCTGTCACATTAGTGAGAGCTCCAGAAATACCAATGTTAGGGTCACAAGCTCGGTTCTGGAGCTGGGTGGCCGGGGTTTGATTCTTACCTCTGCTCCTTCCTAGCTGTGTAACTTGAGGCAAATAATTTACCCTTCCATCTGCCTTTTTTTTTTTTTCCACCTCTATAATAGAAGGAACAACAACAAACTATATATATATATATTTTTTTTGGCAAGATTAAATGAGATCTTCCATTTGACATGCCTGGCTCATTGGCAGTGCCCAACAGATAGAAACTATTGATATTGTAAGAACTGCTTACTGGGTACATATTTTGTGCCAGGGGAGGTGGAGGTGCTGTCATGCTGAACCCCTATTAACCTCAATAGGCAAGGCACTAGGTTTAAGAGCTGAAGACGACATTCAGAGCCAACAAATAGACTTGGGGTTTTATTAGGAGCTTACATATAGGGGAGAGAGTTCAGTGGCGGTGGGCTGGATAGTACAACTGCCCACGTTACATACAGAAATGGTCCAGCGGTGGTAGGCTGGACAGGATATCCACCTCCCTACAGTCCAGTGGTGGTGGTGGGCTGGGCAGGAAAACCATAACCACCTGCAAATGTCATGTGGTTTATATCACACTGTCACTTAACACCCTCCTCCTAACAACCTCTACCTGGCAACCTTCATTTAACTCCAGACTCAGGACCTCAAGCCCATTTGGCCTGTGTTCCGTGGGACAGGCATCGGGCTCAGATGTCTGTTATAGATAAGGAACCAATCTCCGGGTTGGTCACTCCTGGATTCCCCAGCTCGGACCACACATTCAGGTGCATCTCCCACACAGGATCGTTCTAAGGATATGCTTACGTTACCACTATGGGGTGTGTTTAGCCTGCAGGTGCAGAGATGGCAACCAAGGCAGCTGAGGTTCAGGGAGTGGAATAACTTGCCTAGTTCTGGCTCTTCTCGTCTGATGTGACTGCATGAGATGTTTTCAGGAGGAGGAGGAAGAAGCCTACCTTTATTTTTTACCCAGTTTCCATTCAAAGGTCATATTTCATGGTACCTCATCACAGTATGTTCTTATAGGCTGTGGCAAACAGAAGGTCTTCCATAAATGCTAGTACATCTGGTCCCTTAATGAATACTCTGGCTTCCTCATCTTCCCTTGGTTTTGGTTAATTTGGTGCCCTCTTTTGCCATTTCTGTAACCCTTATTCATTGCCGTCAGCTGCTTATTACAAAGCATCACCTGTTTCACTTTGTACAGGTGCCAGGCCTCTCTCAGTCCCTCCTCTCCTTTCCATCCAACTAAGCAGCACCAATAAATAGTTAAGAAACCTGAAGGTCTACATCAAATCAGCTTCTATTGCTGCAAAACTATTCCAGCTAACTTCATTCTAAAAGCTACCTGAAATATATTTACTTGTACCCAACAAGATTCAAAGACATTACCACTGAACCCGGATGCTTTGGGAACACATGGTGTCCTTGGCCACTTCCTTGCTTGTTCCCTTGTCCCAACAGGTGATTGGCATAGTTCAGATGTAGACATCAAGTAATTCTATTGTTGAAGGATTAGTCAGCCTCTCTCTACTCCCCACCCACTTATCTCAGTAAGGTTTAGTCAAGAAGTTGGAAATTAATGGGGAAGGAAGGTTTTGGGTTATGTGTGGATTTCATTTATCCATGCTATCTCTTCCCTCCATTAGCATGGTTAATTAAGAGTTGTCAATACATCTTTGTTGGAGTATTTGATTATTTTTTTCAGCCGGGAAGATTAGAATGAAGTCTTAAGATGTGGCAAGTGTCATGGGACTTGTAAAGTAAATTGCAGGTTAAGCCCTCATTTTGATCTCCGGGATGAGAGCAAGCACTGTTTCATTGACATGTCATCAGCTATGATCTGAGGGAGCACACAGAGGTGCCCTTTGGGGAAAGAGGGGCATCTTGCACTTGTCTCCCATATTGAAAGGGTTTATTGCACAGTGAGTGTGTGCAAGTGAACAAAGAGCAGACGAGTTAGAATGGACAGAAGCTAGCTCTGAGCACCTCCTGATTTATGCTTTATTTTTTAAAAAATCATATATACGTATATGTGCATACACATATATTGTTTTGTATATATTTGTCAGTTGGAGGTATGTGTAAACAAATAACAGAAATGAGTTAAAATTGACAAGTTAACTCTGTAAACATCTGGATTTATAATTTATTAAAAACTATGTGGGTATGTATCGACATACAGACACACAAACTTCTCCACCACCTGAACAAAAATCCCTTTTGAATCATCCTTCTTGCCTTCCAAACAAGTACACTAGCAACCACCTTTCCCAGATGGCAAATGACTATTCCCTTTAGGCATTTCTTTTAGCATTTGTGTTGACAATGGCCTTTATTTTTCCTTCTACTTAAGGGCTCTCACGTTCTAGAATACATCTTACCAGCGATTCATGATGCCTTGGGATTTCCAGGAGAGGCAGACGAGCTTTTATTATTTTAGCCACTGAATATAACTCTAGATAACACAATACATATTTACAATGACAAGCTTTGGATTATTTATAGGATTATAGCGAATCATCAAAAAACAACCCAAAAAGGGCCACTTAGACCAACATCCTTACTTCTCCCTCGGCTTCATCATTGAATTATGCATGCATTACAAATGGCAATAAGGAGTAAAGGTCGGTTTAGAACAACACAGATTGGAAAATTACACCATTTGTTTAAACAACATTCATTATTGATTAGTCAGCATAGGGGCTGATAGAAACGCAAACACTGGCAGTAATATCATCTATTTATGTAGGCCCTTTATAAATGTCGGACCATACCCTCTGTTTAGATCGGAATAATTGTTCAAATTTTCCAGCTCTGATTTGAAAGAGAGGAAAGATGAATTTGGTGTCTACTTTCTTGTGTCTTTTAATTTTTGCAAGATTTTTGGTATTCTCTCTATATCACTGAAGGAGGGGATTGGGGTTCAGATGAATTAAATAATTTACTTAAGGTCATGCTTCTAAGGTTATAAATACTCTTCACATCATATAATACTTAGCATGTCTGAAACCAGTAATTTATTAATAATAGTAATGATAATAATTATAATCATATCTAATACATATTAACTCTTATTTTACCAGTCCGTGCACAAAGTGTTTTGCACGTGCTTTGACTTTCAACCTTTACAGAAACCCCGTGAATAGATATGATGATGATGTTTGTTTTATAGCTGAAACTGAGGTACCCTGCTCAAGATCACTGGGTTAGTAAGTGGCAGAACTGATGATGGAAGTCATCACTGTGTCCAGTATCTGCAGAAGTGTCACACTTTTGTGCTTTGACCATCTCCTCATGACCCATGAATGCCATGATTTCATGAACCTGTTTGAACCGTGTTGGTTTAATGGTTGATTCAAATGAGTCTTCCAAAGATATCCTACATATATTTAGGATATTAGATATAAGATATTTAACTTTACTACCATAAAACTTCAGTTTACTTTCAAAGAGTCCCAGAACAGAGTAAACAGCATGACCTTCAACTAAAATGGAATTCACTAAATAAAACCCAAGAGATTAATTGTAGGAGCTATGTCATGGTGACTTGGGAAAGAAAAATGTAAGGTGGCAAGCTTTTGCATGTGCTTTCGGCATACACCTCCCACCTCCGGCCTTGCATTCCTCTGGTACACCTCAACAGGCATTTCATTTTGCCGTGCAAATTGAGCGCAACCAGGAAGCTCATCGCACAGCTGCTTACTCAGAAAATCTGGTCTTGCTAGCGTGGCTTAGCTAGTACAACTTTTGAGAGGTCTCCGTGTGATGGTCTTTTTAAATGTCTTTCATGAAGAATTCTTTTTTTTATTTTGAGACAATGAGTTGCTCTGTAACTCAAGCTAGAGTGCAGTGGCATGATCATGGCTCACAGCATTCGTAACCTCCCAGGCTCAAGCGATCCTCCTGCCTGGTAGGTGGGACTACAGGTGTGCACCACCAAGCTCAGCTAATTTTTTTTTTAAAACTATTTGTAGAGATTGGTGGTGGGGTGGAGTGTGGAGGAGCGGGGGCTCATTGTGTTGCCAGGGCTAGTCTTGAACTCCTGGGCTCAAGCAATCCTCCCACCTCCGCCTCCCAAAGTGTTGGGATTACAGGAATGAGCCACCACACCCAGCTGAATTCTTCTCTTGATCATTAATCCCCACCCCACCCCACCCCAAAATATCCATGTTATCTTTTTACTTAGAGGTTCACCACTTCTGTTCCATCACTTAGATGTTTGTTTGGGCAGCTGTCCAACTTCCGTCTCCTTTATTTTCTTTTTCTTTTTTTTTTGAGACAGGGTCTCACTCTGTGGCCCAGGCTGGAATGCAGTGGAGCAATCTCAGCTCACTGCAACCTCTACCTCCCAGGCTCAAGTGATCCTCCCACCTTAGCCTCCGGAGTAGCTGGGACCACAGCCTCCCGAGCACCCGGGTGCGTGCCACTGCCACCATGCCTGGCTAATGTTTTATATTTTTTTTGGTAGAGATGGGGTTTCACTGTGTTGCCCAGGCTGGTCTTGAACTCGGAAGTTCAAGCGATCTGCCTGCCTCATCCTCCCAAAGTGCTCGGATTATAGGTGTGAACCACCGCGTCTGGCCAACTTCCCTTTCTAAGAGCCCTCTTGGAAAGCATTAGGTGTAGTCTCTGATATGCACCTCTCATTCCTCAGCCCCAGTCAAGGTTGTTGAAAACCCACTGTTTGCCCACAGGCTGGGAGCACATCTTGGCATGCCTGGTATGGAGGGCTGGGAGGAGGACTGCAGGAACTGCTTAAGAGGCCTCACTTTGCAAGAGCAGTTCAGGATGTTTCCAGCACAGTTTCCAACATGTGCCACCCACGGCTTCCCCTTTCATGTTCCTGGCCTTTATGCTCAGTTCTCACATTGTTATTTTTACAAGTCTTTTCCAAGCCCTCTGATTTTCTAGACCGTTTAACATTTGCCATAACCAATAAGGGTATAACTGTCTTGGCACACTCAGATCCCCCGTACCCCTGCTGTCCTTCTAGTCAGTTTCTGGCACATTATGTTTATGAGCTTACAGAACAGCTCCTAGGTTTTCTTACTTCCAAAACAGTGGGCAAGAACAGCAACCTTTTAGAAGCAGGAAAAATAAATATAAGTGAATAAACCTAAAGGATTTAAAAACTTGGAAGACACTAAGAAACTATATTGCCGAGAAAGAGAAATGTAAATTCCGCTGGATAAATTAGCATTTGCGGTTACTTCTCTCTTTGTTGCTTAAGCAGAGGAGAAACAGAAGTCATAGCAAAGAGAGGGGTAGCTGCAAAAGCTAACTTATCCAAAAGAATTTACATTTTTCTCTCTCGGCCCTATACCTCTATAGGGCATGTTTACTCTCCTGATGTCCTTTGGGGAAGGCGAGGCACAAAAGAAGGGCATCTCCTTCCTTCACGCACACGGCCCGCTTAGGAAAATATGTACACTTGAGATGCCAGAGACACACCCAAGTAGAACACATCCAAAGAACAGTCAGTGATAGTAATACCCACCATTTATTGAACATCCACAATAGCCAGACATTTTTCCAGTTCTTATAAATCCACGTACTCCTCCCAGTAGCTTTATGAGGTCTTATTATTTCCATTTTATTGAAGAACTTAAAGTTCAAAGAAAGGAGGAACTCACGGCCAGGCACAGTGGCTCACGCCTGTAATCTCAGCGCTTTGAGAGGCCGAGGTGGGTGGATCACGAGGTCAGGCGTTTGAGACCAACCTGGCCAACGTGGTGAAATCTCATCTCTATTTAAATACAAAAATTAGCCGGGCATGGTGGCACGTGTCTGTAGTCCCAGCTGCTCAGGAGGCTGAGGCAGGAGAATCACTTGAACCTGGGAGGCGGAGGTTGCAGTGAGCCTAGACTGCACCATTGTAGTGCATCCTGGGCGACAGAGCAAGACTCCGTCTCAAAAAAAAAAAAAAAAAAAATGGAGTAATTCATTCAAGGCTACACAATTACTCCATGAAATGAGCACAATTCAGACTTCCAGTCTTGTGTGGCCTGTCTACCACACCATGTGATTTCATGCCTCTCCTAAATGAGGGGAACAAAAGCTGGAAATTGTCACCCCCTGTCAGCCCACAGCACTGGTTTGTAAACCTACTGGTCTCTACCGCTTCACTTCTGGCTGTCATCTCTCTGACCCTACCTTCCAGCTTCTCTTGAGAACTTGACTCTTAAATTCATTGTTGAGAAAGGAAATTTTTGCTCCAATAAACCAGGCACCTCAGTCCAGGAGAGAAATGTACTGGACTCAGACTTGGAGAACACAGTGTTGTGACCCTCCTAGACGATGTAATGACCCTCTCTGGGCGTCAGTTTTGTCCTTTGCTAAATGGAACTAATGGGAAGACTAGTGTCTGCCAAATACGGTGGTTGAAGGATTGGATGAGATTGACATTTCATTTGCATTTAGTGAATACTTATTGAATGACTGAATGAATGGTTGATGAACAGAAACATGAACAGAGAATAGAGCAGAACATTGGTGAATGGTAGTAGGTTGGCTCAGACGCCCCCCTTTAGAATCACGCCAGCTGTCATCTGTGGTTGCATACCTGTGGAAGTCTCTATCATTTCGTAGTCTATGTAAATGTTGACCAACAGTTGTTCAGTATACAGACTGAACAACTATACAGGGAATCCCTAATCTCTTGCATTGTGATTCAAAGGGTCAGACAGGTCTAGATGCATTTGCTTCAGGTGAGGCCAAGGCACATTAGGCTTTGGACTTGAGGCCGTGTCTTTAACATTTCTCCGCAATCAGAAGGAATGCTCGCCCCATGATCTTCTTAACCACATACAGGCTCCTGGCCTGGGGTCTTCATCTGGCTACTAGATTGTTTAAAGAAGGATTTTTGTGATTCTCCTAGGCTGACACATTGCCTGTCATCTGTTGTTTTTCTAATCTTCTAGTAAACATTTGGAAAGTGAAGGTTTAGGCATGTATGTTTCTCTTACGTAGGAAGGGTAAATAAGGCCATGAGATTGCATGAGTTTTCTTTCCAAGTTTGTGCAGATGCTGCTGCAGATCTGCACAACAATTGAAATATTTGCAACCTGTAGAGCAGCAGGGTGTTTATTTGGCAGCAGACAGTATTGATGGATTCGGGGAATGCCATTTGACAGTTACAGGCTCCCATGAGGCGGCGCAGACTCCTCCGAGCCAGGGATGGAGCTGGGGATTGAGTGACACAAGACTCTTTGGGTATGTCTCAAACAGTATAAATCACCAGCCAAATCTCACTCCTACAAGGAGAACCTGCAGGGAGCTCCGTGGGAGGCACTGCTGTTTACTCTCCTCATTCCCCACTGCAACCACACAATTAAAACCAAGGAATGGAATCTGATATCTACCACAGCGGTTTTTTCCATCTCCATTCCTTCTGCATTGGGAGGCTTTAAAAAAAATTAGATCACAGATTCTTTATTCTTTTGGAAGATTTGAAACAGTTATCACTCATGCTCTGCTGCTTTGAGTGGAAAAGTGATTTGATGACTTTCAAAACTCTTGGCCTTCTAAGAATTAGATTCTGATACTCTCTCATTTGTGTGACCTGGGACAAATAGCCACTGTCTTGCATAGGATTTTCTTTGCTTTCTAGAAACAGGAACTGAATATGTTTCCAGTATTTTTTAATTCTCCTAAAAAACATCAGAGACTATATATATATATATATAATCTCACCAACTTTGTTTCCTAGAAAAACAACTGTATTTAAATCCAGCTCATACTGTATATAAGTATGATGTAGGGAAAACTGTTAATTGTTTGACAATTATGACTTCTGAGCTGCTCATTTATTAAAATATTGTCCCTATAATTAAAAATATTTTATTTCAGAGGCATGGCTCCATTAATTTCACATTTCGTAATGATGTTTGAAGGAAGTTTAAAAAATTATATTAGCCACTTATACAAAAACAAAACAGTCATATTGTAGCATTAATAACGAAAAAATTCCACTGTTTATTTAACATACGAGCAAATTCTACCATGTATTGTTTGCTCTCCGTTTGGTGGGACTAACAAGGGATTTAAAAATAGGCTATAAAAACTGAATGTAGTTTCACTGGAAGATTTAACGCCAACATGTTCTTTTTCGGTATTAACATATTGCTATGGTGTGAAAACTAAAATGTCTTCAGAGATGATCTTGTCCTTCGGAAAACTAGATTACCACTCGGAAGCTATGAGGGGTAGTCTGTTCTAAGTTTATGGTGTGTTTGCCAGGGCTCTGCTTTGAAAAGCAAAACAAACCCTTCTGGAGGCCTTGACAGTTCCATGGAATTCCTAGGAACTGCCTAGAAGGTGAATGATCTAGCCCAGTTGTTTTCATTCTGAGTTTGGCAAAAATGATAGGGAAGAAAATGTACTTTTATGTGTTCATTCGACAGTTAAAGAGTATTCCAGATTCCCCCCTCCGAAAAAAAAAAAAAAAAGGCATATTCCCTAGCCAAGGCCCACATGGCTTTTCTTTACTTTAAGTGCTCCTCATATTATCTTGACCTTAAAGTTTACAGGGTAAAAGAAACATTTATGGAACAGTTAAGACCAGTTAGAACATAACGACTTGCCTCATTATCACACTCCACAAATCTC
Source organism: Theropithecus gelada (assembly GCF_003255815.1). NCBI lineage: Eukaryota > Metazoa > Chordata > Mammalia > Primates > Cercopithecidae > Theropithecus > Theropithecus gelada. Next base: position 35,934,892 of record NC_037688.1, read on the forward strand.
CACTTTACAGAGTTCACTTCCCTGCCTGCTTTAAACATGTGTTTGGCCTGCAAACAGTGTTACTAGCGCTCACATATGGAAACAGAGAACTTCTCATTCCTTACCTCAGACGTGCCAAAAATAAGAATCTTTAAGAACTCATAAAGTAATTTAGCACCACATTAATAAAAGAAGCACAATTTTGAATTAGTTCTGTAAGTATGTGTTTGAGTTAGAAATAGAGTTTTGAAAAACTGTCTGTTCAGATAGTTCATCTGCTGAAGAAGTAAACAGCTCTTTCAAATCAACAAGCTCCAATAAAACTAACAAATAATGGAACAATTGGCAAAACTCTAAAAAGTGATACAAAAGACCAATGAATATTTGAAAAATGTTTACAGTTATTAGCAGAGAAGAAACAATTTAGAAGACAGACTGTATTCCATTTTATTTTTATTTATTTATTTCTGAGACAGAGTCTTGCTCTGTCACCCAGGCTGGAGTGTAGTGGCACAATCTCGGCTGACTGCAACCTCTGCCTCCCGGGTTCAAGTGATTCTTCTGCCTCAGTCTCCATGTTGGTCAGGCTGGTCTCAAACTCCGGACCTCAAGTGATCCACTCACCTCAGCCTCCCAAAGTGCTGGGATTACAGACGTGAGCCACCTCACCCGGCCGAGGTTCTTAATACCTTAAATTCCATGGAGACAGTTGACCTTTTTTTTTTTTAGCTTCCAGAAAGGGCTAGGCCATGGTAGGTAACATGCATATGAACAAGTGAGTATTAAGCTGTATGACTCCTTGCAAAGCATTGAAGATTGCAAGTTTAGCATTCTGGTGAGTTGACAAATATCATAAATGTGGAGAATTTAATTTTACTAGCAACCTAATTAAAATGGGAAGGTTTCTTAGGACTTTAGTACTCTGTTTTGTTCCCACTGTGGTGCATTTACCACTGATTTTTAATATTTTTTTGACATTAAAATTATTTTATCAGCCTATGCAACATAACAGGACCTCATCTCTACAAAAAATACATAATAAATAAAAATTAACCAGGTGTGGTGGCATGCACCTGTAGTCCCAGCTACTTGGGAGGCTGGAGGAGGATTATTTGGGTCCAGTAGTTCCAGGTTACACTGAGTTATAATTGCTCACTGCACTCCAATGTCCTGTCTCTAACAATACAAATTAAAAAAAAAAATTAAAAGGGAAGTGATAAAGATGTAATGTTCATAGTGATTGCTGTCTGTTGCCATGTCTATATTCATTTCAGGTACTGTAGGACATATATCATGTGCAATTCATATAAATTATCATCACAAGTGATTACTTATGTTTTTATACCTGTGTCTCCTTGATGCTACAGTCCTGGAAGAGATTTGCTATCATCTATGTTTTGAACCTCAAATTCCTCATTCTGCTCTGGGACTTATTGATGAAGTGTGACTTCTTTCTATCCAAATTGTGCTTTATTTCCTTGATGACTGAAATGACTACAATATGTATTTTAAAAAAGTATTTATTAGAAGTCCACTTGGCAGGTAATGCCTTCAAAAATAAGCTGGCGATGTTGTTAATACATAATCGATGGTCATTAGGAAACAGGAACTGTCTGTCAATCATTTGGGGACACGTGGAAAGTATATCCCATGTCCTATTGACAAAACTGTGGCTTCCCCCCGTTTTGTCTTGTCAATAGCTCACCCTTGGCCTTGGATTCAAGATGAGATTCACCTTGGATTCAGGATGAGAACATCTTTGATGAGCTGGATCTTTGTAGAATGTATAGCTCAGAGAAAAATGAGTATCCATCAAGGCAAAATCCCATGTTTTCTAAGGGTGGGGACAATTTACATTGCCTGCCCACCCTGGGTACTAATATCTTGCCTACAGTACTTAATGGAGTTCTTCACCTTTATGAAGACAACAAGAAGGACCAATAGGGAACATTCCTATTATAAGGAAACCAACTGCAGTTAATCATAAATGTTTATAGCCACTGTTGATCTACAGTGGGTTCTGATAAATCCTTCTGGCTTCTCTAAGCAGAGAAGTACCATATTGTGACTAAGGTCATAGCTCTCCATTCTGATCTAGTTTGGGCTTCCTTGTTTGGCTGATTCTATTGAAATTTTTCCTAGGGCCTCATGAATTTCCACACTATCTATGCTGGGATTCGTGGTGTCTTTGTTTCTGATCTCATTGTTATTTATAAGTGATTCTCAGCATCCTCTTACCTAATTTTATATGTATGTATGTATGTATGTATGTATGTATCTATCTATCTATCTGTCAATCAATCAAACTTTAAAGGCTGGTCACAGTGGCTCACATCTATAATCCCAGCACTTTGGGAGGCTGAGGCAGGTGGATCACTTGAGGCAGGAGTTCGAGAATAGCCTGAGCAACATGGCGAAACCCCGTCTCTACTAAAAATATAAAAATTAGCTGGGAGTGGTGGTGCGCGCCTTTAATCCCAGGTACTTGGGGGACTGAGGCCGGAGAATCGCTTGAACCCAGGAGGCAGACGTTGCAGTGAGCCAAGATCCCAACACATCACTCCAGCCTGGGCGACAGAGCAAGACTCTGTCTCCAAACAAAACAAAACCAAAAAAAGCAACAACAAAAAAACAAACTTTAACCAGCATTTGTTGAGCAGTTTCTTCTGAGACTTGCCATCTCCCCCTGGTCCCCCATCCCAACTCCATTGTACATTACCCAGCCTCCTGCTTTATGAGTCCTGAATAATTCACTGAGATCTTGGCACAGGAAGCCAGGCAATGGGAGGGACGTATCATCTGCTTTTGTATGGAGAGTTGTGTTCTGTTTGGGTCACACCTGAAGACTGATGGACACTGGACAGAGCCATTATTCTTCTTGTGCCACGCTATTAAACAATTGTCCACCCAGAGGAATAGCACAAGGACAGTTCTCTTTTGACTTCTTCATGTTTACAGCATGTGGGCTACTTTAGACTTGGGCCTGGTCTTTCTTAACCTACCTCACACACCACAGAGCCTTGGGGATCAGTCAATGTGGGGTCTTACTTTGATGATATTGTACTGTTTGTTTATAAGGAGATATAATTAAAAAATGAAACTCAGTTGAAACTTTATGATGGACCATATAACTCTGTTGCTTGTCTTTTTCTTTTCCCTTTTTAATGCATAAACCTCTCAAGGACATTATAGAAATGGTACCTGGTCATGAAAATTACAGTGGTCTACAGATAATTGCCAAAAGATAAGAAATCTTTAATGCAAATTCCTGGGGACCTTGAGTAAGGTGTGGATTGTGGAGAAATAGTTCTTTACTTCTGGGCATATATGGCTCTGTTTAAATAGGAATTCATGATATGTTAATGGTATGATAGTTAACCTTCAACTGGTGGGTCATAAGTCCACCTTGACCCTAAGCCATCTTGCTGATTAAGATGATGTTGATGGTGAGAGTAGCTACCATCATATTATAGCATCATATTACCATATAATAGCTACCATTTATTTTATGTCTACTGGATATCATGCTGTCTTAGGTGCTGTACACAGATCCCCACATATTTGTGCTATCCTTATTCCTATGCTGTGAGTGGGATTGTATTGGTTTTTCAGGAAGAGAAAATAAGGATAAGACGAGTTAGGACAACTGCCTAGAATTTGAAGTGAGGCTTGTAGGTCTGAATCATTCCTTAGAAGTCAGAATGCACGACAAAGGTGGTGGCCATCCTTTATGGCACCACCATCCCTTCTCAGTGCATCCATGTCATATTGAAAAAAGTGACATTGTTTTCTCCTTTTGAAATGTGTTGGACCTGCTTTTGATGTGTGGCTCTGCCTTTTGTACCTGTGCACCTGGTCCATTAACCTCCTCCTATACCCAAGGCAGCAGAAGCAGCTTGTGGAGAGCCCAGCTCCTGATGTTTATGTGTGAGGATGACTTCATTAGGAAGTTCCTGGCTACCTTCTTTGCCGTAGGAGTGTTTGATTTAGCTCCTTTCTGGTTCTCCTGTCTATGCTTCTAGAGTATCCACACTTTCAGTCTTGCTCAAGAGCGACTGCGTTTGTTATGATCTTCGTCTCTGGATTTGCAGCTTCCCTTCTTCAGGTCTAGCTGGTGTGAAATGGCTACCTGTACGTACTGTCTTGTTAATATTCATCCAGGAGACTCTGTCCAGCAACTGGTGGCTGAGGTGGGAGATGGAGTGCTTACTGTTGTAAAGATGTTGGCTGAGCGCTGTGGCTCATTCCTATCATCACAGCACGTTGGAAAGCTGAGGTGGGAGGAGATATGAGCCCAGGAGCTATGATTGCACCACTGCACTCTAGCCTAGGTGACAGAGCAAGACCCTGTCTCTAAAAATAAATAAATAAATAAATAAATAAATAAATAAATAAATAAATATTTTTAAAAGGTGTCATAACTGTATAAAAAGAAAAGACTAAAAAGAAAGCCACTCAAATTCCATTTCTCTTCCTCAGATTTTTTTAAGTTTTGCATTTCATCTGTGATTGATTGTGTATGTATTTTTGCATATATACTTGCGAGCATTTGTCCTTTTAACTCTAGAAAAAAAAATCTGTGATTGCAACTACATGTTTGGGAATAAGGGAGACTATAAAAGGACAATATCAGATATCAGCTTGAGGCCCCACTTGCGATACCACAATTTCTAAAACATGTTGTATGTGGGCCCATTTTCCATATACATATAATTGGTGGAGAAAAATATGAATTACAACCGTGATTTGAGATCCCCACATTATTTACTTATTACTTATTATTTACTTATAATGTGGTGATCTGAAATCATGGCTGTAATTCACATTTTTCTCCACCAATTCTGATAACTTGCCTTAAGAAATTGCCTGTGTAAGTTATATTTTAGATCAATAATGCAAATTGGAAGACATAGTACAGGCCAAGGCCTCATTATATCTGAGTAGGGCTTTAAGAAAGTGAGAAAGAATCACTTGAACCCTGTAGGTGGAGGTTGCAGTGAGCCAAGATTGTGCCACTGTGCTCCAGCCTGGGCAACAAGAGCAAAACTCCGTCTCAGACAAAAAAAAAAAAAAAAAAAAAGAAGAAAAAAGAAAGCAAGAAATAGGAAATATATACATCCTCCTTCCCAGGGTGAATTACAAATAGTACCAGTTGGTTGTAAGTGGATTTAAAATTACTTTTTACTGCTAATGGGGCATCTGTCTTCATTCAACAAATATATTTTGGTCTCTGTTAGATACAGTGTATCTCTGGTAGATACAGAGCATTCTGTTAGATACAGAGTATCTCTGGTAGATACAAAGTATTCTGCTATTCTGATCTTCCTGTTAGAAGATCAGAGTTACACAAGTCTACATTTGCTCTCAAGGGACCTTCAGTCTGTTTGGTGAGATCTCTTTATTAATTTATTTATTCAGTAAATTTTATTCAGAACCAGCTATATGGCAAACCCTAGTCCTTATGCTGAGGATTCAGAGAAGATAATGGGGGCAGATGCAGCCATTCAGTTGACTTCCTGTGGACTCAAGAGATGACAGGCCTCTGTCCCCAGCTTACCATCCAGCATATAAGGCACATATGCCCCTTTCCATGAAGTATAATGTAATGAGAACAGTCAGAGAAGGCCAGGCAAAGGGGACAGGACAGGAACTCAGGAGGAGGGGATATTTAGGCTTGCAGACCTCCCCTACCCAGGGTCCCACAGAGGGTCTGTGATGACAGATAGCCCCTGGACTGCTAAGACTTGGGTCTTTAAATATAGTCCCATCTGGACTGTGGGGAGGTGACAGCCTGAGAAAAAGTCATTCTTAGATGCCCTTATTCTGCTGATCATAAAAGTAGGAGCTGAAATTATTGTAGCCTGAGAAGCTCTTTGCAGTATTCCCTGAGGGCTTTGAAACACTATCAGACAACAAGGAGAGACAAAACAGTTTTTAGCCCTGCTCAACTCTCATGGGCTTGCCTTATTTCTTCGGGCCATGCTCTGTCTCCATCCCTTGGCTCTGCTTTCCTTACATTGGTCTTCTTGGGCATCCATCTTCCATTCCACACTGTAGCAAGCCAGCAGTTGGAGGAAACATGGTGCGCGCCTGTAATCTCAGCTGCTCGAGAGGCTGAGGCAGGAGAATCACTTGAACCCAGGAGGTGGAGGTTGCAGTGAGCCAAGATCGCACCTCTGCACTCCAGCCTGGGCGACAGAGCGAGACTTCCTCTGAAAAAATTAAAAACGCCTGGTCCTCTCAGCAAGACCAGGACAACAGTGATTCTCCTTCCCCAAAGCTCCGATCAGTGCGTGAGGCTTCATGCAGATTGGACAGACCTGAGTCATGTGGCCATCTCCGATTGGTCCATCCAGGGCCATGTGCTCACCCCTTAATTCAGGAGTGGGGTCAGGCTCCCCCGAAGTGTACAGAGAAGAGGGATTGCGCAAAGGTGAATGGGGAGAAGGGGATATAAGTACAGGACAGGTAAGAACAACAAATGCTCCTTAAGACCATGCAGTGATGAAATGCCTCTTAATCAACCCTTGTTGGCTGCAGTTGATTTTGTTACTTACCATGAGGTTGTCATAGCTTTGCAGAGATGTCGTGATGGGGCTGTCAACAGAGAGAGAGAGAGAGAAAGAAAAGAAGGAAGTGCCACCAGTCCATTTTGTTCCACTCAAATGTAGATCGTAATTTTTAGCTTTGTCGTTACTGATGAGAAGAATGCCAGAGCCAGAAGTTCCCAGAGATTTATTTGCCACTTACCTGGAGTAAAAGGATATCAGCTTTCCCCAACGTACCTACCTCCAATGAAGCCAACTCTCAGGCTCTAGAAGTCTCTGCCTTGGGATGGATTCACCAGTGTGCTTCTCAGGCTGGCCAGTGTGGAAGCAGCCTCGCTGTATTTCATCCTTTAAAAATACAGCCTGCTTGCCATCTCACGACTTTCCCTTAATGCAACAGAGAAATATGTGTTTGGCTGTGAAACCTTTTTTTTCTCTTTGCTGTGGAGCGCCAACTGTTCATTTATCTCTGGATGGTTTGTTTCTGGCCACCTGCCCTAAGTGTATCTGTGAATAGTGCAGCAGCGATCACTTCTTGGGTCTTGGTCATTACAAAGTGACATTTGGCATTAATTTGCTCATCACCACAGAGGGCCCCAGGGACCTACTTGGGAGAAGGTGAGTTATAGCCCACAAGGCAACATTTCTCCTGGTGACTGGCCTGAAAGCCTATTTTGGGCCACTGCATCAGTGTGTTGGGAGATGAGTTAAGAAGTTTTATTCTTATATGTGTGGAAGAATTATGCCTTCTTGAGCCATGCTCAGGAGATGTCAGCCTTTTCCGTTGTCTTCCCCTGTGCCCCACTTAAATTATTCCCTCTTTTAAAAAAGAAAAATCCTAATCTTGGAAGTAGCATATCATGTTCCTTCTTTTTAAAGAGAGAAGTAGGAATTCCCGCAGATCATCAGGGACTGAGGCTAACTGGAGCTTTGGAATGGATACAGTGCTACTCTCAGCTGAAAGCACAAATCACTTGCATCACGTATATGAGATTCCTCTTGCAGCACTGCAGAGGGGTAATAGGCAAGAGTTGATCAACAACAGAACACCCACCCAATTTCTTGACTCATTCTTCAACGGGCAGGGTCTATACATGTGGTATGGTTGCAGTGTTTGTTGATAATCCCCATGTTCACAAATTCATACATTGAAACCTATTTCCCAAGGTGATAGTATTAAGCAGTGGGACCTTTGGAAAGTGATTAGGTCATGAGGATCCAGCCTTCATGAATAGGATCAGTGCCTTATAAAACGGGTGCATGGGAACTTGCTTTCTGCCTTCTACCATGTGAGGACACAGCAAGAAGGCACATATAGGAAGTAGAGATGGAGCCCTCGTTAGAAACCAAATCTACTGGTGCCGGGATCTTGGACTTCCCAGCCTCTAGAACTGTCAGAAATCAGTATCTTTCCTTTCTATGTTTTTCTCTTTTTTCTTTCCTTTCCTTCCCCTTCCTCCCTCCCTCCCTCCCTTCCTTCCTTCCTTCCTTCCTTCCTTCCTTCCTTCCTTCCTTCCTTCTCTCTCTCTCTCTCCCTCTCTCTCTCTCTCTCTCTCTCTCTTTCTTTCTTCAGAATCTCACTCTGTTGTCCAGGTTGGAGTGCAGTGGCATTATCTCAGCTCGCTCCACCCTCTCCCTGCTAGGTTCAGGTGATTCTCCTTGTTCAGCCTCCCAAGTTGCTGGGATTACAGGTGCCTGGCACCATGCCTGGCTAATTTTTGTATTTTTGGTAGAAATGGGGTTTCATCATGTAGGCCAGGCTGGTCTCAAACTCCAGACCCCAAGTTATCTGCCCACCTTGGCCTCCCAAAGTGCTGGAATTACAGGCATGAGCCATCGCACCCAGCTAAGAAATTAATTTCTGTTGAACGTATGTTGTTATAGCAGCCTGGATGGACTAAGAATCATGATAAAAAGTTGGGTTGCTTTCATATTTAGAAATATCTTGGAACGGCCAGGCATGGTGGCACACGCCTGTAATCCCAGCACTTTGGGAGGCTGAGGCAGGTGGATCATGAGGTCAGGAGTTCGAGACCAGCCTGACCAACATGGAGAAGCCCTGTCTCTATTAAAAATACAAAATTAGCCGGGCGTGGTGGTGCATGCCTATAATCCCAGCTACTCAGGAGACTGAGACAGGAGAATTGCTTGAACCCGGAAGGCAGAGGTTGCGATGAGCTGAGACTGTGCCATTGCACTCCAGCCTGGGCAAAAGAGCAAAACTCCGTGTCAAAAATAAAGAAAGAAAGAAGGAAAAAAAAAGAATCTTGAAACTAGAATGTCAGCTCCATGAGGGCACAAAGTTGTATGAGCTTTTTTTTTTCACAGCTGTGTCTTCATCCTAAAATAGTTCCTAGCACAGAATAGGACTCAGTGAGTGATTTATCAAGTAAACGGACTCCTAAATAAATTCTCTATCCTGTATCCAGTACAATGCTTGGCCTAATATACATCTAGTTTCATTTAATCCTCAAAACACATTGATGAAGTGGGTGTTATCCCTATTTTACAGATGTGGAAATTGAGGTGTAGAGCTGTGGAAGAACTTGCCCAGGGCTTCAGAGCTTTCACAGGGGCAGAGCACGGGCTGAAATCCAGGCCTGTCTCACACTAAAGGTGAGACAATTTCCCCTGCATCAAACTGTCTCTAATATGAAGGGTCTACAAACTGTGGTTTGAGGGTCAGATCTGGCCTGTCATGTTTTTTGTACAGCCTGAGAGCTAAGAATGGTTTTTATGTTTGTAATTGTTTGGGGGAAAAAACCCAAAAAATAATGTTTTATTACATGTAAAAATTGTATGAAAGTCAAATTTCAGTGTTCATAACTAAATTTTTAAAACTTTTATTGAAGTTCCAGAGAGATCTGAAGTAAACTTTTATTGAAACACAGCCCTACACACCTTCGTTTATAAGCTATCTGTGGCTACTTTTGCACTATGCCAGCAAAATGGAGTAGTTGGGATGGAGACTATATGGCCCATAAAGCCTAAAATTCTACTCTCTGCTTCTTCACAGAAAGCTTGGCCGCCCCTGCTGTTGTCTCCACATCTTCCTTTGTTCTTCTTACTTGTCCCTTCCCTCTGAAGGCAGGATAGCATAGGGTGACCAGAAGACTCTGGAACTAGCCTGCTTGAGTCTAGTCTTGGCTCTGTGCTGACTACCTGTAGGGATGTAGGTGAGCTTTTTTATTTTTCGTGACCTCAGATTCCTCATCAGATGGAAGAAGTAATGAGTATCCACTACCTTGGGTTGAACGGAATGAATCAAGTTAACTTTGCTAAACTCGTCACTTCCAGCATCGCCTCCTACGTGATAAGTGCTTGATAAATGCAAGTTCTATATTATGTCTCTCTCTCTCTCTCTCTCTCTTTCTCTTTCTCTCTCTCTCTCTGTCTCTTCCTCTCTCTCATAGTGATATGGTTTGGCTGTGTCCCCACCCAAATCTCAAATCTCAACTTGAATTGCATTTCCCAGAATTCCCATGTGTTGTGGGAAGGACCCAGGGTGGGGTAATTGAATCATGGGGACTGGTCTTTCCTGTGCTGTTCTCGTGATAATGAATAAGTCTCACAAGATCTGATGGGTTTATCAGGGGTTTCTGCTTTTGCTTCTTCCTCATTTTCTCTTGCTGCCACCACCTAAGAAGTGCCTTTTGCCTGCTGCCATGATTCCGAGGCCTCCTCAGCCATGTGGAACTGTAAGTCCAATTAGATCTCTTTTTCTTCCAGGTCTTAGGTATGTCTTTATCAGCAGGGTGAAAATGAACTAATACACAGAGACACATATACACATGCACACACACACACGTGTAATTTTGTGTCTAAGATAAAGAGGAGAAAATACTTTTTAGTTCTTTCTACTTCATTTGTGTGTGGAGTGCTTCATGTGGTCCACACAGGTAGTAATTGCATGTTTTCTTGTTTTAGGAAATAAAAATGAATCCCTCTGACTTTTTGCTTCATTTTCTGCATTTGCACAATTTGCATATTTTATTTTGTAGTCTGTTAAAATGTGAAAGTCAGTGTTAAGTGTCAGCAGCTTTCATGAATATTCTTGAAGGAAGGCTGTGTGATTGGAATGCATTGTATCTGTCCTTCCCTCTTGCTGGGGTCAGCCCAGAACTCGAGGGGAATGAGCCCCTGAGGAAGGCACAGTCCTTGGCAGTGAAATCCAGGCATGGAAACCAAGCCCGAGACATGAGCTGCAGGCCATCTGACACTGTATTTTAAGAGACCTGCCCGTGAGGTCCTCATCCTGCTCCCTATACTGCTTCAGATCCAGTTTCCCACTTGTAGTGAGGGATAGTATCTGCTCCACCTGATTGATTGATTGATTGATTGATTGATTGTGAGGCAGGCTCTCACTCTCATTGCCTAGGCTGGAGTGCCATGATGCAATCTCAAGTCACTGCAGCCTTGACTTTCCAGGCTCAAGTGATCCTCCCACCTCAGCCTCCTGAGTAGCTGGGACTATAGGTGCGTGCCCCTACCCCTGGCTAAGTTTCTGTATTTCTAGTAGAGACAGGGTTTTGCCATGTTGCCCAGGATGGTCTCGAACCCCTGGGCTCAAGTGATCTGCCTGCCTTGTCCTCCCAAAGTGTTGGGGTTGCAAACGTGAGCCACCGTGTCTGGCTTGCTCCACGATTTTCATCTATGAATTCCACCTTTCCCATGGTGTGACCCAGGCTGGAAATACTTCACAAAGGCTCCATTTGAAAAGTGGCTATAAATAAAAGGGAAAATATGGTATTCCTTAAAGAAAAAAAGTAGCATTCTATTTTTCTCCATTGGTAAATAGTACAAATTTCAGAAAGTGTAAATTTGAATTCCTTAATAATCAGATCTCTGTAGTGTGTTTTGCTGTTATCATCCTGGGTTACCATTATGGCTGAATTCCTTAATAATCAGATCTCTGTAATGTGTTTTGCTGTTATCATCCTGGGTTACCATTATGGCCAAGTGTAGTTTATTCTGCTCACATCAGCCATACTGAGATCCTGGTGTCCACAGGAAAAGAGCTAACCTTTGTGGATGAAGTCATAGCGTCACTACCTGCACTTGCTGTAGCTCTTACAATTATTTTATGCTTGGAAGACATCAAGAGCATGGTCCAAAGCTGCATAGGTTGCAAGCAGGTGGAGCCAGAATTTCTCTCCTGGTCTGGTAAATTCTAAAGCTGTTTACTCCTGACCCACCATTTCCTAGAACTGGTTTCTTGATTAAATGTGTGGAAGAGTTGATGAACAGAAAGACAGATTGATCAGTTCTCCACAGGCTTCCCCAGACTGGCCAGGTAGAAATAAGCTAAGCAGATAATCAGCTTGTCCATTTTATAATTTTCTGCACGTCACATAAGACTTCGTTTTTATTTGTTGGTTTTAGATTTTTCTAATTACAAAAGAAATACATTATTTGAATAATTTTTTAAAATTATAGAGCCGTCTAAAGGAGGCATTAAAAAAACCCTTTCTATAATACCATTTGACCCAGCCATCCCATTACTGGGCATATACCCAAAGGATTATAAATCATGCTGCTGTAAAGACACATGCACACGTATGTTTATTGCAGCACTATTCACAATAGCAGAGACTTGGAATCAACCCAAATGTCCATCAGTGACAGACTGGATTAAGAAAATGTGGCACCTATACACCATGGAATACTATGCAGCCATAAAAAAGGATGAGTTTGTGTCCTTTGTAGGGACACGGATGCAGTTGGAAACCATCATTCTCAGCAAACTGTTGCAAGAGCAGAAAACCAAACACCACATGTTCTCACTCATAGGTGGGAATTGAACAATGAGGTCACTTGCACACAGGAAGGGAAACATCACACACCAGGGCCTATTGTGGGGAGGGGACAGGGGGAGGGATAGCATTAGGAGATATACCTAATGCAAAAGACGAGTTAATGGGTGCAGCACACCAACATGGCACATACATACATATGTAACAAACCTGCACGTTGTGCACATGTACCCTAGAACTTAAAGTATAATAATAAAAAATAAATAAATAAATAAATAAAGAGAACCGTTTAAAACTAGAAAAACAAACAAAAAAAACCCCTTTCTATTCCTCCCTCTATGATTAGTAATTTGTACTTCTTGTGCATCCTTCTTCATGTTAATATAGATGTGCACATATGTAAGATTTTGTTCTCATTTTCTGAAATGAGTGGACACATACTCCACCGTCCCTAAGTAGTGTACAGTGTGTGCCCTTCCAGGCTAGTATGTGCAGCTTTAAATCATTCCTTTGCATAGCTGTGTAATATTCTACAACCCAGAGAAGCAGCTTGCAGCTGGCTAAAATATATATATTCAAGTGGAATTAAGAGCTTCATGCATAATTTCTTGATTTTGATTAAGAATCTTTCTTAATAGATATGTCAGACATGACTTTATGCTGCAAGGCATAGCATAGGTAGAAATTTTTATGTCACAGGTGGGCCTAATTAACCTTGATTAATGTTCTGCAAACCCGGATAGACTAGAGACTCAGAAAGGGATGCAAAAGCTAGCCTGGATCCCATGTTAGTCCTTGCTCTGTGAGCAGCTGCCACACAGTCATGCTGATGGCTCCTGCAGCAGCCATTCTGGTTTGACTGTGCTCGTGCTGCCCTGTGACATATTGTTTAACATAGTGAGTTATAGACAGGGAGAAATCAAGACTTTAGCTACCGATTTAACAAACTGGTGACTCGGAGATCAGCACTCCAGCGTTGCCATCCTCATCAAAAGCTATATCTTTATCTAAAATTTATTAGCCAACTTCAAACCTGTTTGCCAGCTCACTAATGGAAGCCTTTTGAATCAATTTGCTCCTCTAATTTAAACAGCATTTTAACGTATATTGTCAAAGCAGAAAGGAGTTGCAGTTTCTGGCTGGTAGAATTAATTATTTATTATCCTTTTCATAAATACTTTCCGAGGCTGACATAACTGAAAATTGCTTAGGCTGTTTTAAAACACGCACACATAGAGTTTTCCAGTGGCTAATTTGAAAAATGTCACCGTATTAGTTTTCATTTACATCTGTCAGGAAACATATCTATACATAAGGATATTTTTATTTATTTTTTTTTACTTTCACCAGGTATTTTTTGTGGAGTATGCATTTAATTCACATTTACAAATTGGTTTCTGTTTTTAACTGAAGGTACTTTTTCAGTAGAAATGATGTGTATGATGTCATATCTAACTTTTGATCTCACTGGTATTTGATGTTAAGCCTCAAAATCATCAAATTTTTTAATGACACTTAAAAAAATATAGAAATCTGCTTGATTAATTCATAGAAAAAGACCCCTCTGATTAAGGTAATGCTAGTTTTTGCATTTTCTCCTAGCTGTCATTGTTTGGACACAGTGATCCTCGGGTCTCTTGTGTTTTCAAATGTCTTGAAACAGAAGTGCTGGCAGCTTTGGTTTCAGGCCATCTTTCCAAGGAACGTTGTCTAGCAAAGAAACTTGGAAGGTAGAGATAGTGTCTCCCTCAGGAGAAGAGGACAGGATGGCTTTCTTTCAGTATAATAAAGACAGTGCCTCCTTCTAGGACAACGTTTTGGCAGATTTGCTTGATAAAAGTTGGGATTTCTAAGCTTGGGGCTCCTCAGCTATGATGAAATGTACTGTGAGCACGGTGTCTACCGGGCTGTTCCACATCATCCCTGTGGGACTAGGGCCCAGGGCAGTGGGAGTCAACGCAGAAATAAAGCTCATGCCGTTTGCTCTGCCGTGAGTAACCAAGTCCTCTGTATCTGATCCTGGGTCTCCTGTTTTCTGCTAGCTTCCTCAAAACTTGGTAGCTAACTCATTAACTTAAAAGGAAGAGGGTGAACGTGTAGACCCTTCCCAGTTTGAAAATCACCTGATCAATAACTGAGATTATAAAAATGTAGGAATAAATCAGTTATGGCCCACAGGCTAACTCCAGCCAGTAGCCTTTTATTTATAACCCAGTAAGAAAAACCAAAAATGAACAAAAAATCCAAAGATGGCTGTGGGACAGAGATGATACATGGCCCGGAGGTGAAGGTACTTAACTATCTGGCCCTTCACAGAAAACGTGTGCCAACCCTTCCTTGTTTTTGTTCAGGTCAAAGAGTTGCATTGAAAGGCCTCATCTTACACGTGAATCAATATTTAGTGGTTTGAAAATACATTGCTTAATTTGGGGTGATTCAATATCAAATTAAGATTTTTAGGTTTATTTTATAGATCTCTAGAATTCCATCAACATTAAGCTAATTACCTTAAATTATGTTTTTAAGTAACCGAGAATACATCCGTGGACGCTGTTCTGTGCCATCTTGAGTCATATTTTTAAAACAATTACCTTTGATGATTTCGTATGTTATCTCATTCACAGATGGTTTTTTCATCCACCTGACTTTCAAATCTGTTGTAGTCCTGGGAATTTTGCTTAGGTGGAAGGAATGAGTGCATGTATCTTGTCAAAGGAAATCACAAGCCCATGTAAACTCACTCTTGCTTCCGTCACCTCGTACTTTGAAACATAACCACAATGTGCTGAAGTTTCACATTGTTACATCCTACAAGCATGCTTACATGTGTCACCTTCCTGGGTTGTTTCAGCATTTGAATATCACTGGGAAGCTCAAGATCCCAGGAACCAACCATGAGAGCTTCACAGCTCAGAATTCTTCAAGATCTGGATGTAGGCAGGGAGCCTATGCAGTAATTCAAGTAAACATATCTTCTTCTTGTTTTCCTTATAGGATGATAGAGGTCAGTGCTTGTTCACCCCAGTGAGGTGGGTGGTTTTCTGTCCTGAGCGGGGAGGTTTTCTCTCATCCTTGAGTTTATCTTTACTTCCTGGTCATTGTGCAAGTTAATTTTTTTTAGCAGTGAAAACAGTCACATGAGACTGCCCAGAGAGGGCGTTGGGGGGCCTACTGGAGAAGCAGTTTTAGCATCATCCAGCCTTCTCTACCTAACAAGGAAATATGCGAGGTAGGGTAGGACCTTTTGGCAGTGCTCACACAATCCGAAGAGCATGGTGAATTTAATTAGTCTGTCACACCTGTGTGGCCTTATGTTTTCTGGGATAACTTAACAAGCATTGTGTGCAGCCAGGTCAGGCAGATGGAGGTTCTAATCCAGGCTGCACACCTCATCAGCCAGGAGACTACAGGTAAGTCAGCCAAACTTTTGGAGTAACAAGTAGCTCATCTGTAAAACATGGATGTTCCAGTTTATATATAGCTGCATAATACATTACCCCAAAACTTAGAGGCTTAAAACAACCATTTTGTTTTATCTTGTGATTTCTCTGAGTTAGGAATCCAGGCAGGGCTCAGTGGGATGACTCTTCTGCTCCTTGTGGTGTTGATTGGGGTCAGTCAATGGTGCTGTGCTGGAGGATGAGTTGGACTGCACTTCAGCTGGTCCAGGATGGTCATCCATGGGTCTGGCACTTTCACAAGGATGACTGGGATGCTTGGCTCAGGTGAGGGACTGTTTCCCAGAGCCCCCTACATGTGGCCTTTCCTGCATGGCAGATGTAGGGCCATCAGATTTTTTACATGGTGGCTTAGGGCTCCCAGAGGATTCCAAAAGAATGGAACAACAAGAATGGCACAAGAAGCTGCCATTTTCTTATGGCCTGGCTTAGAGATTGGCACAGAGGTTGGCACAGCATGACTGCTGTGGACTAAGCAGTTACAAAACCCACTCAGATTCAAGGGGAGCAGACATACAGCTCACTTTCTGCTTGTAGAAGTGACAAAGAATTTGCAGCCATCTTTATTCCATCACCGCAGGTAATAATAGCATCTCCCTCATTACCTATAGAATAACTCCAAACTTTCTGATGATTGACTGAGATATCATGTAAAGTACCAAGCACCTGGGATAGGCAATGGGAAATGTTCACAACATTCCCATTGTTATCCACAACAACAGTAGCAGTAATGCTAATAATAATGATACTACTAATAAAATCAAGATAATTCTGTTTTTAATTCACCACACTGTATGCCATTTGTTTAAAATCAGAAAGGACTCATTGGTAAGGAGTAGGGTAGTAGTGTCATTCAGGTCTGCCTTTTAGCCCCACAAGGCAACATCCTTAACAGCAGCTGTGTTGAAAGTTTAGGAGTGCTTGTCATTAGGGTCTCATCTCCAAATTCTGGGACATCACAATAAGTGGTTATTGACTACAGGGAATTTTTTGTTTGTTTGTTAGTGTTTTGGTAATCTCTTTTGTTCGTCACTCCTTCTTTTCCGCTCTTCTAATTCTGGGCATTATATCTTACCTTTGTCAGAGACAGAGTCTTCTAACTGTGTCTTCACCTCCCAAATCCTTCTCAAGTCCATTCTCCTCCTGCTGTCTAGTGCCTTCCTGTAGTGTCATTCCAGTTGCCTTCATCCTTAGACGACCTTTAATGATATCCTATTCCAGACTTCCTAGCCTCCAGCTCTTCCTTAAATTGGCCCTAGCCTACTTTCCCAACCTTCAACCCCATGTGGTTGAACTTTCTAAGTTTCCCCAAGCTGATCAGTGTTTTGGGGTGGTATGGAATTCAGAATAAATCACTTTTTTATTGACTAACTCTGATCATAAGGACACTTTTGTGCAAGCTTGACCTCCACTGTACTAGGCAGAGGACAACATGTATGCAGAGAGCTCATTCACTCAATAAACATTTATTAAATCCAAGCCATGGGGATCCGTAGGAGGAATTTAGAGCAGAGTTGTGGAATGATCAGATTTGCCTGTCAAGAGACCATTCTGGCAGCCATGTGAGAAAGGAGGGTGGGGAGACCTGCTGGGCAACAACTCTAGCCACCCAGGCATGAAATGATGAGCTCTTGAGCAAAAGTGGGTGCAGCGAGTACAGGGAGGAAGAGGAAGCATTTTGAGAGATGCTGAGTAAAAGCAACAAGATTTGGTCAACAGCTCTAAATGGGATGACAGGCGTGGTGAATGGAGAAGGAAGGATAGAGGGCTAGTTTGGGGCTTCTGGCTTGGACAGTGTATTGTATAGTGGAACCATCCCTGAAGATAGGAGGACTCCTTTTCAGTCATACTGAATTCAGGACGCCTCTGCGGCACCCACGTGGAAGTGGTCCATCGGCATCTGGATTTAGATCTGGCACTCAGGAGGGATGGACAGGATAGAGGTTGAGCAGACACAGTTATATTGGCATATTTGCACTGGAGAACCCAGCATCTGACTTAAAGAGTCTGCTTGTATTCAAAATTGCTTAGGTGTTTTCAAACTAAAAACAAATCCACTCCCAAAACCTCAACAGATTCTCCCAGTATACCCTATATTTTGTCCAAACTGGAATCACATCCTGGTCTCCCTAAACACTGCTTGCTTTTTGTTCCTTTCCTGCTCTTCCTTCTGATTGCAATGCACTCCCCATTTCCAGTCCCCGTCCTCCAATCCCTTCGTGTCCAGCTCCTGCTTATACTTTGAAACCCACTGGATTTTAAGATTCCATCTGACAAGAATGATCACTGTTCCTTCCAGTTCTTCAAGTACTTTTTGTGTTTTTGTTGGGATTTATCACTTGAAAATGCATATTGTAGTAATTTCTGAATTCATCCTGATTCTCCTTCTGGTTTCTAAACTCTTCAGGATAGAATTCCTGTTGCATATCCCTCCGGCCCCAAATTCCTGAATGAATTAAGCAGGACACCTAAAACTATGCAGAGGTAATACCTCCCTTGTCCTGTCCCTTTTCTGGGTCAGTTTGCCCTTCATGATTTCGGCAGGAGTGTGTCTCATTCCAGTCTGGTGAACACATCCAATATTCAGTGTTGCTCATCAGAGTAAGAGTTCTAAGTCCATATGCCTTAGAGACAGGGGTTATTTTCTAGCTTATCTTCTGCGTTGGCTTCAGGCTTCACATCCTTCCTGTACATGTTCAATGCTGCTTTCGTTTCCTGGGTGAGGGCCCTAGAATCACCTTAGAGACCTTGCTCTAGTCGTAGCCCCATCTTGGTGTTCCCTTTTGAGAAGACAAAAACATTTTAAATATTCTTTCTCCCTTAATGCCTCACGAATGACCAAGCAGCATTTCATGGAAGTACACTGAGTCTCTACTGCTTGCAGGGATTAAACATAACATTCTCAACAGTGGTAAGACAGCCTTTCCCTTCTCTTTGGCACGTTTTCAGTTTTTATTAATTTCCTATGCTTCGGGTCCATGAGTCCCAAGTCATGATGTGAGTCAGTTCAGTTCAGCAAGCACTGAGGTCCCATGATATAACAGGTTTTTTTCCGGAGTTGTGGCCCATGCAGAGTTTACTAAGACTTGGCTCTTGCCTTTAAGCTTTAAGGATCCTAAAGACGCGATTATAAGATCTAAAACATGGAGGGGGTGGTGAATTCAGCCTGCAGGCATGTTGTGTTTGCATCCCCTGCAACATCCCCTTTTTTTAAAGTTCACATAAAAACCTGGATTCTTGGTTTCTCTTAAAAAACTGGAAGGTCTGGCAGCTTTGCTCCTACATTTCCTTGGAGGAGCCCTTGACTCACCCTGTGCGGTGGCAGCCCCAGTTGGATGGATGGGGCTGGTGCCTGCTGAGTTAGCTCACACCCACCAGCCCCTACGATTTTATACCTGGACCGCTTTCCACATTGACATTACCTGGCTGGTCCCTACACGTCCCCTGCAGTAACCGGCTTTCTGGAGCTGTGTGCCGAGGATCTCTTTGGCTACTGCATCTCAAAGGATGAGTGATTTAGCCAGGTAGAGAGGTTGGGGCGGATCATGGATGAAAGAATTAGCACAGACAAAAGCACTGAGTTAAAAACAGAACAGGCCGTACACGGTGGCTCACGCCTGTAATCCCAGCACTTTGGGAGGCCGAGGCGGGCGGATCAGGAGGTCAGGAGATGGAGACCACGGTGAAACCCTATCTCTACTAAAAATAAAAAAAATTAGCTGGGTGTGGTGGCGGACGCCTGTAGTCCCAGCTACTCGGGAGGCTGAGGCAGGAGAATGGTGTGAACCCGGGAGGCGGAGCTTGCAGTGAGCCGAGATCCCGCCACTGCACTCCAGCCTGGGCGACAGAGCAAAACTCTGTCTCAAAACAAAACAAAACAAAAAACAAAAAAACAGAACAGCATGTCAGGCTCCCAGTAATCCCATGAATCATGTGTTCTGCCCACATGGAATGGAGGGTGGAGGAGGAAGGAGGTTTGGCTAGATCAAGGAGATTGTCCCCATTGGTCCATTTTTAAATCTTCCTTTTGGTAATTGTCCCTTAAGGCAACACTTTCAGTCTCAGAAAAAATCCAGTAAAGGGCACACCAGTTTGGGTGAATTTCTTTGTTTTTGCAGCATGTCTGATCCCAAAGTGGGACCTGGAGTCCTTCCGACGAGGAAGTGCAGCCTCTTGGCGAGGAGTGCACTGGGAGGGGAGGCTGGACTTCTGGGCTCTGCCCTGCCTCTAATCTACTGCCCAGCATCAGCCTTAGCCCAGACCCCCAAAGTTCCTGGGCTTCATTCTGCTTTGCATTCATCGCAGAGTTAAGCCTTCTGGCTGTCAGGGGTTTCTCAGATAGACTGGCAGTATTAGCATGCTGCAGTTTCGTGATGGCAAGAAGGAGGTTATGAAAGCCATTTTCATACACCCTAACTCATGAGTGGTAGCAAGTGGCCCCAGGTGGGAAGCACAGGTGATTTGGAGCTGGCTAACCTCCTTCCTTCGGCTCTGACTTTCACCAGCTCTTAGACTAGGGGTAGGTTAGTTAGCTCCTCCCAGCCTCAGTTTCCCTATTTGTCAAATGGGGTCACAGTAGGGGAGAATCAGAGTTTATGCAGGGCATAGCACTAGTGTAGTGCTGGGCAGAGAGTTAGCACCCAGCAAGTGGTGTTGACAGTGATATGAATTATAACCCAAGTGACACATACAATTTAATCAGGCACTGTGTGTCCACAGCGATGTCAAGGAACAATGGACAAAGCAAGTTTTTTCCAGTCTCCTGATGCTTGAGCCCTGCGCGAGCCCCACTCTTCTCCCTTTTCTCATAACCACTGTGAGCAACCTTGAATCCTTCTGGAAGTAGGTTGGTTATGAATTATGAATATTTAAATAAATAAACTCTGGCTCTGCAGCTGAAGTTGGGATCGCATGAAGAAAATAGAAAGTCCAGTGTTTGTAGCCGTGATCTCTCAGTTGCTGGCGTGAATTGTGCTTTCAGATTGTAACATTTTAGCCCATTAAAAATAAAATGTGTTGCTTTCCACCCACACCTGGAAATTTGGTGAGGGACGGGGGCTAGGATATTTACTGTCTGAAAGTTTTAGGGAGGCTTTTATGAACTGGGCCATCTCTCCTTGGTCCCCATTTTTCTTTGCATCTCCGAACTCTCATTAATTTTTCACAGGCTTGTGATGGATAGTTTTTATTTATTCACGTCTGAGGTTCCGTTGTGTGAAAAGGACTCATTTTATAACATTACATATTCATGGCTTGGGATGGATGGGATAAGGAACTTATTATTAATGTGTCACTGTGGGAAACTTACTCTAGTTCATTTGCGAACATTGTTAAATTCGATGTGGTCAGCAGACCCGGTGAAGTTTTGGATACATTCTCTTAACAGAGGGCAAAGAGTTTGCTGTTGCTTTTCCTCGATTCAGTAAAACATGTTTAAATCTTATTTAAATCATTCGAAGCAGCAATTTGAAAGGAGAGGGAAAAAGGGGGGATGGCAGAGATTAAGTAGAGAGAGAAGCTCCGATTTTCTTGTTGAATAGCCTTGTTTCCTAAGCATTCTGTAGATTTTTGGCCAGGTTTGTGTAAGGGATGAACGACTCCCTATAAAATGATGTAAGGATCCTTTCTTTCCTGCCCGTTGCCATTTCTAGCATTCTCTCCATGAGGGAAGTTGCAGTTTTCTCCCTGTATGTATCCATCCTTCTGACCTGTGCTCCGGATTCCAGGGAGTTCTTCATTTGGAGCTCTTACCGACATCACAGAATTCCTTGCCTGGGACAAATAGAGGGAATATTAACATAGCATCTTGTAAATCAAAGCTGGGCAGGGGGTGGGGGAGGGCCCAGTGGGGAACCTGGCCCAATCTGCTTCAGTGTGAGCTTGGTAAGAAGGAAGCATATGCTCTACTTAGTTCTCTGCAAAGACAGGCGCTGCTCTCTGGCAGGGACAGCGTGTGTAGGGTTTGCAAGATTTGTGGGGCTGTTTCATGTTTGCACAGTTTGGCTTGGCTTGGGACATGGCTAGTGGTCACTGCCGTTTAACAGACTCCCCCCGGATGAGAAGAAAAGTGAGATAAATGCAGGAAAAAGATACATTTTGAAACGTGGAAATTTTACATAACAGGCATCAGATTTGAAGAATGTCCAAAATATTACAAATCATAGCACCACCTTTGCTAACATCATGGAAATTTTTAAACATGGAATTTGTTAATGCTGACTTGGCCCACCATGGGGTTAAAAAAAGTGAATTTCTTTTAGCTAACCGAGGTGATGATCTTATAAAGTTGATGATGGGGTGTGAATGGTGTGAGTGAAGGACAAAGGAATGAAATATCCCTTAAAAGGCATCCTCTGATGATGTTTCCATAATGCAGAACATTTGTTTCTCGCCAGGATCTCATTGGCGGTTTGCTGATATTATATTGCCATTTATATTGGAAAGGCAGGCAGTGCAAAAACTGTAGTCTATTAAGAGTTTGTGAGTGTGTGTATGTGTATACAGTGAAATAATATCTAGTGTAATGTGAAGTGACAGTCAAAATTACAGCTTTTCTCTTGCCGCAAGGGTACTTCTCTGCCAAGTATAGTAATATTGTTGTAGCAGTGTTCAAGGTTGTCAGCAATTCTGGCTTACTCTGCAGAGAGCCATAATAGTGTGTGGAAGGAAGGAGCTTCCTGTCAGGGGAAATACTATAATTTTGATATATATTTGTTGGTGCCAAACTGCAATTAAATAGGAGGTGTTGGAAGAAGGTTTTATTTAACCAGCTTGAATTTGTTAATTAATTAGCAAAAACTTATATTTGGAATGCTTCAAGAAACAGTTCTATGTTGTTCTCATAACTTAATTTTACACAACTCTCTTTTGTTTGTATCTTAAAGAATACAAAATACCACCCTCCACCAGAAAAGTGCAGAATAAAAGTGTTCGACTAGCAAAAGAAGGAAAAAATAAAAGATCTTGAATAATCTCATCGATTACATCTTCTTTTGGGGACATTTCCCAGTCTTTTCATGTTTTGAGTTCTATCTTGGTGATCTGACAGACATGTACTATTTGCAACAACATCTATTATATGATGTAATGTATACCTTTATTAGTTTGCAGTTGTGCTGTACGACTCTTCAGGTGACTAAAGGAAAAGAGTTTGTTTTAAAGTGTGTGTGTTTGTGTGTGTATGTGTATACATGTGTTTTTGTGTTTACATAAGTGTGTGTGTTTTAAATTGTTTGAAAAACACTAGTCCATCTCTATTATCTGAGGGATGCTAGCGCATTACTTGGGATAGTAACAAGTTTCTTGGTGACAACTCCTCCTCCCATTGTCAAGAAAGACTGAGGATGTCACCGGAGTTCACTGTCAATGGCTATTCAGATGAAAAATATCTTCTTTTTGAATAAGTAGAAAAACCATGGGGGATTGAAATAGCAACAATATATCAAAAGCTCCAAGGCAGTTATGTGTGAAGAAATAAAGAACAGAACAGAGAGATTGTGTTGTTTTAAAAAGCGCTATTTAAGAGTCTTGAAAAAGAGTGTGTGTGTGGGGACACCTCCCTCTGATATTAAGTATTTTGCAAATTAAATGAGTTCCATTCTCCTATAAAATATGAATCTAATCACGTTTTATATGATCATAAAATCTGTCTACTTTTGTCTATATCTTTCACGGAAAAAAGAAATATTCCCAAAGTATATTATAAAAAATAATTAATAAGCAACTTTTCATTGTTATTTTCTGAGGTTAATTATTACCCTAAGAAATCAATTTCAATTTCTTCAGTTTGAAAGACTCATTTGTGATGGGGTGTTTGCAAAAAGAGAGTTAGTTAAATGCTATATGGAAGGCTTCATTCCCTAAAGAAAATGCCTCTGCTGCCAGCAGTGATTTATTCAGAGCTGTCTCACCCATTTATGCCCCTTGCCAGGAGAATGTATGGAAAATGTAATAGAGCTATTAGAATCCAGTGTAGTAGATTGGTAACAGTAAGGAACAACAGTTGTCTTCACATTGTTAAAATAAAAGTGAGATACCCCTTAGTCTTCACAAAGGAAAATAACTCTTCTGCTAACCCTTCTGCCTGGCCTGAGAGAAGGTATCAGGGGATGCAGCATGGATCTATTTTCCTGACGACTGGTCCTGCTGTCCTGGGACCCAAGTGTGAGTGCATAGGGAAAAGGGAGGAGAAATGTAATCCTGTAACTATCTCCTCATGGAAAACAGGAAACCACAAATGAATCAAATGAATCCGTTTCCCCTCTTTCTGATCCTCTGTAAAAGTCATCAAAAATCATACTCTGTTCTCACCAGAAAACTGCAGTTTCGTGAGCTGAGTCTAGAGTGTTCCGGGCCGTTACAGCTAATCATGGCAGGCTCTACCCAATTGGGGGAACAATTTAGCTGTCGTGGGATTTCCCTTTAAATTAAATATGTTCTTCAGGTACAGTTTTTTAAAACCAGTTTTCTCCCCGACTGTTAACCTACTTTATCGTCCATTGCTGGGCTTAGAATTGCATGTCCATTGGCATGGTTGACGTTATATATAAATATTTGGAATTGTAGTTGAAATGATAGATGGTACATATATTTCACATGTTTTAAGATTAACATAGTAACAGTTTCTGATATTCAACAAAGAATGCAACAACTTCGGCTAAACAGGTAAGAGAAACAACCAGTCACTTGATCTGGAAAGTGATACGTCACCTGCAAGATCTGTATTAGGCTGTTCTTGCGCTGATACAAAGAAATGCCTGAGACTGGGTAATTTATAAGAAAAGGGGTTTAATTGGCTCACAGTTTTGTAAGTTGCACAGGAAGCATAGTGGCTTCTGCTTCTGGGGAGGCCTCAGGAAACTTACCATCATGGCAGAAGGCAAAGGGAGAGCAGCAAGTGACATGGTGGCAGTGGGAAGTGAGAGAGAGTGGGGGTGTGGGAGGTGCTCCACATTTAACCATTTTCCTGTTTAGGAAATTAAAAGTGCAGCTCACTGCTAGCACTCGTTTAATTTGACATAAACACGCTCTTTGAGGCTGAAGCAAATATGACTGATTTTCAGTGTGATAATATAAAAACAGTTCTTGGAATTATTTCTGAACAGAACTAACATCAGAATCATCTGAATCATGAGAACTGTGTATTTTGGAAAAATCGGATGCATCAAACGAATCTTCGACCAACAATTGTTCAAGAATGATGTTAACATCACACGTAGGAATGCTACATTTTCTCGGATTTGACATTTTCAGTGATGGAGAATTATTATATTTTGTAAACGGAAATACCACTACTAAAACCAGAAGGCTAGAAATAGAATGATACCCTTTGTTTCCAAAGTGGATATACTGGAGTGATGTGGAAAAAAAATCATAAAAGCGAGATATTTCATGGCAAAGCTATCTCAGGGTAAACACTGCACACCAGAAAGTATTCCTGGGGCAAATGGGAAAAGGGCTGAAATGACCAGATCTCCAGAGATCTCACTCACTCTCATGAAGACAGTGCCAAGCCATGAGGGCTCTGCCCTGGTGATCCAGATACCTCCCACTAGGGAGGTGTTTCGACATGAGATTTGGGTGGGGACAAATATCCAAACTATATCAGGATCCCAGCAGACTGGTCGGTGGAGGCGTAAGGATATCTGGGAAGGCCTAAGAATAGCTTTTTCTTTTAGTAGATCGGGAATTTCCTCTTACGCACAAAAAGCTCCAAATTCAAACTAGCTTAAGAGGAAAGGGTCATTACTGGCTGAGAAAAATGCAAAGTTTTGTGCAAGAGTCAGCAAAGTTTTTCTGTAATGGGGTATCTAGTAAATATTTTGGGGCCTTGCAGTGTTTGTTACAACTACTCAACCCTGCCCTCATAGTGCAAAAACAGGCATAAAGGATATGTAAAGGATCAAGCATGGCTGTGAGAAACTTTATTTATGGTTACTGAAATTTGAATTTCATATACATTTTCTTGTGTTACAAAATAGTATTCTTTCCCCTCACCCACAACCATTTAAAAATGTAAAGCATTTTTAGCCTGTGTGCTGTACGAGAACACAGCCGTGTTTGGCCCAGCAGTTATAGTTTGCCAACTCCTGTTTAGAATCTAGCTTTATTCAGAGCTTAAATATGTTATCGAGGTCCCTTCTTTATTTAATTCCTTAGTTTTGATGATCTTTTATGAGTTATAGTCTTCAAAGAGAAAATTCTCCCCAAGTGGGGATGCCACTGGCAGACGAGCACTGTCCCATCTTAGCTTGTTCCCCCAGTGACAAGAAGCTGTTTTCCCCCACTGGCCTTGGCCAAAAAGCCACAGGGAGAACCAGGATTGGCCTAGTTTGAGGCAGACGCCTATCCCTGAATCAGTCATGTCCCCGGATGATGCGGTTCTCTGCAGCCTGGGCAGTCAAGGCTGGAGATGAATTCTCTGCTTCTCCACAGAGTCTGACAGACCCTGTTCCCTAATGGAAAAATGAGGTCTGGTTTGGCCAAAGGAGGTCCCTGGGAAAGCATGCTGGACACACAAATCTATAGCTTCTACCATCAATCTGCTGTGATCCTTTTCTGGTTCTAACATTGCAATTTTATTTTTGCATGTTTCTAAAGACATCAGGACGGGATCTTTTCTGGATGTGTCTTCAAAAAGGAGCCTGTTGGATGGTCTCTTACCAGTGGCCAGCAAAGAACAGTTCTTTTGTAAATTGCACTGCATTAAGAGTGTTCTTATTTCCATGTCGTTGATACCTGCCTTGGGTTCTGTTACCTGGAAACAGAGGTCAAGGTAGTCTTCTTGTTTCACTGACTTGATGGGGGCAGGATGCTTTCAGAAAGGGACTGAGAAGAGTGGCTTAAAACAGGGAAAATGTGGCCGGGTGCGGTAGCTCATGCCTGTAATCCCAGCACTTTGGGAGGCCTAGGTGGGCGGATCATGAGGCCAGGAGATTGAGGCCAGGCTGGCCAATATGGTGAGACCCCGTCTCTGCTGAAAATACAAAAAATTAGCCGGGAGTGGTGGCGTTCACCTGTAGTCCCAGTTACTCAGGAGACTGAGGCAGGAGAATCGCTTGAACCTGGGAGGTGGAGTTTGCAGTGAGCCGAGATCATACCATTGAACTCCAGCCTGGATGACAAGAACAAGACTCCATCTCAAAAAAAAAAAAAAAAAAAAAAAAAAGTACAGGGAAAATGTCCAGGAAGGATGTGGCTTAGCTGAAGATCAGCTTCAGCTTGATCTCACAGGAAGGTCTGGAGTATGAATTTTGCATTTCATTGTACAACCAATTGTACAGTTGGTCCTGTCTGAGACAAGGGCCTGGCTGACTGATGGCAGTCAGTGATGAGCCAGTGTCAGCTGGGGAAGGGGGCAGCGTGGACATAGCCTCCCGGGTCGGGCAGGAAGGGGTAGCTGTGAGATACCAGCTAATTCTCACAGCTTTGGGGTGCACCAGCCCGGCAGGAGAATCTGGGTTGAGGAGGAAACATTACAACGTGCCCATCTTCACCAGAGAGACTCCTCTCAAAAATCACTCTATCCACGTAAGGAGGAACGATGCAGGCACAGAAATTGTCTGTAGTCAGGGCCGGCACTGTAGTATTTACTGACCTGCTCCCTCCTCCACGCCCCCAAGTGCAGGTGTACAGGTTGACATCAAACCTTTCATCCCATCCTCGGCCTCATACCTGCTTTCCACTCTCTGACCTATTTACTTCGATGGAGTCATTTTCAAATAACTTTTGTTTAGTGAAACTCAAGGCTTTTCAGGATGCTGTGCTAATGTCTTCCTTTTTTAATTGAGTAAATATATTATACCCAGCTGGGTAGGTTGTTTCCTTGCTGGCCTTACTGCTACAGTTTGAAAACGGATACAGTTTTCTTTAACTCACATAGGATAAATGTGGCATTTATTCCTGGTTTCCTGTGGCTCTTCTTTAGAAAACGTATTTACGTGGACATTTTTGAAGCACTTCTTAAGACATCGAAAAATTAAAAAAAAAAAAAAAGAAGAAAAATCCCTTTTCCCTCCCCCAAACAATGGTTACATAGTGACAACAGTGGGTTGAGCTAAATTCGGCTACGTCAAGGAAGAGCAATAAAAGGAGATGGATTGTTCTCTAAGCTTCACTTTATTGGATATTGTAATTGACATATAGTTGTCATTTATAATCATCTGTCCATTCCTGTGAGTTGGGAGCAGTAAAGTTAATTGTGGCAGCTCATTTGCATTAATCTCACCTCTGAAGGGTACAGTAACCCATTAATATCATGTCATGATGAATTATCACAAATAACATTGAACATATTGATTAATGATCTCTGAGATTTGTATCTCGTTAAAACATTTTGTTAGCTCTTTAAACTTTTAAGCCAATAACCATTGCGTGTAGGAGGGGTTTAGAGATCATCTGAGAGGTGGTGGTGGGTGGTGGTGTACATTGTAGGGTCACTGGTTTAAGGGGTTGGACAACCCAGTTCCCATCTGATTTTCTTTTTCTTCCGGAGCCAAGTACTTTTTGTTGGTAACCTCCATCTTCTTTTTGCAGGATAGTGGTTTCTTCAAAACAGTGGCTTCTTTGATCGTAAGGTGGCTCCGATTCTCAAATGGAATGATTTTCATAAGATTTTTAAAAATTACCCCTTCAACACCTTAAGTGTTGGTTTTCTGAACCTCTTGCCCACCTAGGCATGCCTGCTGCTGTGAAGTGGCAAAAGTTATCTTTGTCTATTACATCAACATTCCCAAACTTACATGTTAACATAAACATGGACCTCAGGAAATGTGTTGTTTGAGATGAAATACCATCATTTCAAATGTCACTTACTTCTTGGTTTATAAAGTGTCATTACTCTTTTCTTGGACACTCTCATCTTTGAGGTGTTTGCAGATTTTATCTCCTGTGGACATTTCTACAAAATCAACCGACAAACTCGAGCAGAGAAATCATACTAGCCACACACACTATGCAGGCATTAATAAAATAATAGTAAATTCTCTTTAAGCAAGTCCTTTGCAGAATTTCCTGGTAGAAGTTTAAATACAATAGATGCAGTAAAGAAAAAGGCTGGCACAAGTGCTGGCTTACAAAGCTTGGTCTTAACGGCTTTTTCCTTTTTCTGTTGCAAGATTGATACGATGTTTGATCTTTCAGACTTACGTATTTCTTCCATTACATTTAGTATTTGTTTCGTTTTCTCAAGATACATATTTAACAACTAGCAAAATATTGGAAGCAGTCTCCTCTGCTGTCTATTTAGGGAAAATGGAACTAATCTTTCTGCAATAGGCATGCATGTAATGATGATGTCATTAATGCTTGGCTAGCTTGGGTGGTCTTAAACCCAGAGGGCAATTCTGAAAAGGGGCAAAGCGCAGCTGCTTTTGCTTTGTTTATAGACTGTCAGCCTTGCATTTGTCACTCCCTCAGAAGGGAAGGATTGAGGCCAGCCAAGGTGGCTCACACCTATAATCCCAGAGCTTTTGAAGGCTGAGGTGGGAGGATCACTTGAGGCCAGGAGTTGGAGACTAGCCTGGGCAACACAGTGAGAACCCGTCTCTACTGAAAAAAGAAAAACGAAATTAACTGGGCTGGGTGGCACCCACCTGTAGTCCTTTGGGGGACTGCTTGGGAGGCTGAGGCAGGAGGATCACCTGAGCCCAGGAGTTCAACGTTACGGTGAGCTGTGATTGCACCACTGTACTCCAGCTGAGTAACAGAGTGAGACCCTGTCTCTGAAAAATAAAAAATAAATAAATGAATTTGAAGGGAGGGATTATGACCCTCACGCATATCAAGAAACAAGCTCTGTGAAGCCACATAGGACGGCTTAGCACCAGAATGGGGTCTGACTGTTAATGAAATTCACGTGTATGATGGCTGAATATTATTGGGGGAAGATTTTGCAATTATGCATTGTGTGTGCCTTTAGCCCGCAGATAAGGACAGTGGTACCATTGTGGTGGACTCTCGGATGCTTGGTTTTATGGAGGGGTCTTAAAACAGTAATCGGCCCATATGTGCAGCATCCTTTGTGCCTAAATAGCTAAGGACAAAGTAGATTGCTTACTTCAAGAGACCTTCCCTTTCTGTTCTTTGTCAGACCTGTAATGTTCCTCACCCACTGAGTATTTAATATCTGTGTTTTCAAATCAAAGAACAAGCTTTCTGTCTCCCAGGATAGTATCTTGTAAAGCCAACCTCTTTATTACTTCACCAGTTTTAAGGCTTTATTACTCGCGACCTAAAGCCTGCCAGTGAATTATGCATGTTAGAACTCACAGCACCGTCTCTGCACACTCTTCTGCCACCTTTTCGGGGGTCCAAAAAGTACAAGGCGAGCTCGACGTGTGTTCGTTCCCATCCATGGTGTTAACCCTTATTCATTTAAAAAAATCTGCTAACGGAAATATTTCCATTCAGCTCATTAATCAATTGTGATTTTCATTCCCTTGTTTTGTAAAAGCTGTTGCAATAAATACTTTTTTCACAAGGCGAAAATCCAAGAGATGGATGCAGCCAGCGTAATTAATTGCACCCAGTTACAGGAGATCAGCAAGTTTGTGAGATTCACATGCTGCTGTACCATATGGTTGCCCAGTAGGCGAAAAATTTGATTAATGTTTTGAAGTAGATTTTTTTTTCAGCAAATATTACAGCCCCAGATGAGGTGGGGTTCCCCCCCCCTTTTACTTTCTAGTATTGTTAGACTTAGCCGAAGGAAACAATCCTCTGATTTAAAGCTTAATAATATTGTGATTCAGTGAAAACTTAACATGCGATAAAAATTACATTTCTCTCATCTCTTGTGGATACAGAAAAACAATACATGATGTCTTCGTTTGTAATTAAGGAAAATGTGATCGTTGGATTCTAAAACTTGATTCTTGATTTTTTTTCCCCCTAAGAAATGGAACTGTGGTTTTAATTGATGTACTTTTGGTATGATTTATAAGTAGTATATTTGGGCAGACTCTTCAAACTAAAAGGAAGCAGTAAAAAAAAAAAAAACAAAAAAACAATACAATACAATGAATCCACAAACAGCTTCTTCATTATATATCCCATACCTATTAGACCATCATAAATATAACTATATGAGTATCATAGAGAAGTTTAAATCGGTCTCTATTCTGTTATGCTAAGATATATGAGTTTCATAACCACTCAATATATTCATAGTTAATTTATCCTTTATTTTTTAAAAAAATGTCCTGCAGATTTTAAAATCAATTTTATAGATTCTTTTCTGTTTTTAGTTGGAAAGTTCATTTTATCTTAGCAGCTCCTTGTCATACTGGGCACTCATTCTCTTTGGGTGCTGCCCTTCTGACTTTTTTCTCCAATACCTGGGAGGGAATTAGCCATTTGATAATATAACAGGACAAGCTTATGGTAGGCCTGACCTCAGCATTCCAAAAAACAATGCGAAATTTTTAAAACGTTCCAGAACTGGCAATGAACTCCATAAGGACAATAAAATAAAACACATTTCTCTATTTTGGTAAATGATGCTTCATGCTTCCTATGGCATGCCTTTTTTGTTTTCTTTTCTTTGAAACTGTTTTAAATTTCTAATTGCCTAAGCAATATATGACTCTCCTTCAATCTTAATGTCTGTTGAAATGAACTAGTATCTCAAGCAGTTGGAGCATCGTCTTTAACTAGGCGCCAACCTGGTTTTGAATCCTTTGAGTTTTGGCAAATAGAAAATTCATTCAGAGCCACAAAAAAATATCTATAATTTTGACCCAGTAGTAGTCTAGAGAGATACTTAGTTCAAAAAGAATTGTGTTGTCATCATCAAGCAAAACAACAGTATGTGCTGTCATCTCTGAGATGTCACACGATTATTGCTTTTTTTTTTTTTTCTTTTTAATTTTTCCTTTGTATCTAAAGCAGTTTAAGAGCGCTAAGCGTGCTCTCCGTTTTCTGATGGCTTTACAAGGGACTGGTTCAATCAGAATACCGAAGGAAAGGACAGAGACCAGGCCAAAACGGCCATCCCTTCTGATTTTCAATTCCTGATATAGATTTTTAAACAAAAAAGTTACACTGTTTTTGATACTTTCAGTAGACTTCTAATTTTTTCCCTAATCTTTAAAAAAATATTTTAAAGATCAATTATGTAATAATTAGCCACAAAGGAGCAATAAGTGTTTCAGTAGTGGCCTGTTTTAATGTGCCAATCCAAAGAAACTGGCAAGGCCTCTCTTTCCTGAGTTTGAGCTGAAACTCTGTCTTTCCTTTTCATCAGGTCACTCAAAATAGATTTTTAGAGTGAAGCAGTTTTAGGGACACCATGTAAGAGAATCATTTCCCTAAGATCACCTAACATTTTTTTCTTTAAGACAGCCATTTCTAGTGAATATTTTTTAACTGTGCAATTTAAGTAATGATTTTTTTTAATGCCCGCTACCCTCAAGACACTTTGTGTGGTCACCTGCAATTATAGACTGGGTTTTTTAATGAAAAAAGGAAACACTTTTCAATTTTTATTTAATATGGCAGGTGAAACATGAACAATATATGATCAGTTGGCAGGAGACAGTGTGTTGAATTATTTATGAGTTTACTTTTTTTTTTTTTTTTTGCTTTAACAGCACGTACATATATGAAATTCATTACCAAGTGATAGGACGGGTAATCCAGAGGTTCTGATGAGGGCCAGGACCTCATGGTCATAAAAGTACATTAGACCTATTCCTAGTAATTTGGTCTAGGTTGGCCTGATTTTTGTTGTGGTGGTAGTGGTGGTTGTGGTTGTTGATTTAATGGAATGTATTTGGAAAGAGCAAGCTTCTTCACAATGCAGTGATTTCCCTGCAAAGGAGAAGAAATGTATTTCTTGCCTCTCTTTCCTTAGTCGTGGGTGCTTCCCCATGATTTCACCAGGACAGTTCTATACCAATCCCTTGTACTTTAGAGGAGAGTGGCTACATTTGCAAGGTCTCTCTTTATATTCATGAATTTTGCATCCCTAGACATCATCCTTTTTGAGAAAGACAATTCCGAGTGTCAGTTTCCTTTGACGGAACCTCCTTTTATTTGAACTCACCACAATGGGTCATAATTTATAGGCCCAATCAGCGCACCACTGCTCAGATAGAGTAATTTACCTGCAAGTATCCATCAGTTAGGTGGGGGCTGCTAGATTTTTTAAGTGGGAAAAAAATCCAAACAGGTTTAGGAAGAAGAAGAAAAAAATCATCCTGGGGGCAGGAAGAACAACAACAAAAAATTATCCCTGGGGTCTTCCAATTTGAGATTGTTGAGTGTTACCATGCAAAACTAACACCCAGCGGGAAGCTTCTGCTTTTCTCACAAAATCTCGGTTAACACAAGGCGTGCCAACAGCTGGTGGAGCGAGAGTCAGGGTGCCGGGCTGAAATGGAGGGGAAGGCAGCCCCGGCTGGAAGGCTTGCTGGGAACCTGGAGCGCTGGAAGGTAAAACTTTACCTAGTGCTGGCAGCGTCACTTTGCCAGTCTGTTTCTTCCTGAGCTTCAGGCCATGCTGATGTTCAAGTTGAATAAATGAGAGCTAATGATTTTTTAAGGCGTTTTTAGTGATTTGCCGTGGGAATGCTAAGTTGGCAAGAATAAAACCTAGGCAAGGAGAGTTGATTTTTGATGACCCAAAGAAGGCATGTCCTAGAGTGCTTTAGTAGAGCTCGAATAGTCTAAGATTGTTCCACATCAGGGAAAGTGTGCAGTTATCAGAATTACTTACTAATGAAAAAAAGGGGAATAAAGATGATTAGGCTGCAGGGTAGTGGGAAGGAACAGGGTAGCAACTCTCCAGTGAATTGGTCTGAGAAACCCTCTAACTTGGATCTAGGGAAGTACTTTTCCCAAGAATGGGTTCCACTGTCATGCTGTGACCAGTAACAGGGGGGAAAAAAAAAACTCCCCTACAGGTAAATGAGTCACCTTATTAACAAAGAGAAGAATAAGAGACCTAAGTTTATATACACAGATTCCAACTGTAAAATCAAACCTATTGTATTTTCTAAATAAACAATATTTGAAAATACAACATTGCAGTCTTGTTTTCTTTTGTACTGGCTAGGATGGTCTGATCCTTTTGAGGAGGTCCTGAATAAAATAATATGGGCTGTAGAGAGAAATGCTGTTTGCTCGATAGGTGTTTTTGTAAAGGTTTTACCGGCCTACAGTGTGAGTCAGTACATTGCAAATTTAAGAATGTTTATTGACATTTTCAGTAGCCACTTTACACATTTTTTTTCTGAGCAATGAGGTCATTGTATTTATTTATAATCAGGAGTACATCAGCCCATGAATTTAGTTAAAGGTTTTTAATGTCACTTTGGTTAAATTTTTACTGTGCAATTCATGTGCACGCACACTTTTGAGCATTTTAATTTATATATCTCTCTGCATATTTTCTGCCTTGTGATGTGTTTAATGAATGACAGTGTCTTTAGTGCATAGCTATTTGGGGTTTCTACACTGGAAATTTAATCTGAGGCCTTGGAATTGGTCAAACAAAACTCACTTGGCAACATTTACTTAGAGAGCACTCTCCGAACGGACATGTCAATATCAGCGCCCCCCACTCCGTGTTTATTTGTAATTAAAGTAAAGATGCTTGAGAATGGCTTTACCATCAATCTGGAAACATAGAGTCGTTTCCTGGTGAATGATGTATGACAGTTTTCTTTGTGCTTCCTCTGAAAAGAGAATTGTTCTTGTGGCATTGTTACGGAGAACAGCTTTCCTGTAGGGCTCACAGGCTCAACTGTTTCAAACTCCTGTTGTTCGGTAAATCTGTCAGAAGGGTCTGCAAGGGACCGTATTTATGAAGAGAGTGTAGAGTGGTCAGTCTAAAAAGCTCCTTAGTGTAGTACTTTGAATTTTAAATTACACACATAATTCAAAGGTAATGTAACTTGCCGTGTCGGACTTTAGTCCATTCCGTTAAATGGAGAAAAATGACTGACGTGAAGAATGACTTATTGATTCTCGGTGGGAAAATGACTTGTGTAATATAGGAAGTATGGTAAAAGGAATAGCTTAATTATTTAGGGAGCACTTTTCAAAATATGCTTTTACAGCAGTACAAATTGTATATATACAAATTGTATGACTAGGTTCTTTTTTTCTTAATTCTTTCATAGTAGAAAGTTATGAGAAGGCTTATATTATTTTGTTGCTAAGGCAAAATTTAATTTTGCTTAAATTCCTGTAAGACTAAGAAAGATAGGAGGAGTGATGAGAAAGTTTCTTAATCCTTTAAGAAATATGACTTGTTCTAATTGCCATTTCTTATTTACATTATACTTAGGCTGGTGTTAGGATGCCGTGACTGCCCAGTTTACACAATGCACTTTCTCTCTCTCTTTCTTCTTTTGGTTTATGATGTTTTTCAATAGTGTCATGGAACTCACTTAATCTGATTTTATCAAGTAAATATATGGGAAGTTGAGATGACATATTTTAATCTGACATTTGAAGAAATATTCATAAGATAGCAGATAAAATATTTATTTTGGCCTTTTCCTTCTGATCTCTCTTTTGATTTGATGTGTATTCTTTGCTTAAGGACCACAGCCTGATGTTATTTTGACTACATTTCACAGTGTTGGCAGCCTTTCAGATAAACAGCATATTTGTGGTTAATTGGTTGAACATGTTCTATAATTATAATTATATTAAAACCTTAATGCGCTTGAACGTTTGCCCGCGAAGGCCACTCACATGAACTAAGTTATGTTTCTGTCGTTATAACTGAGCTGGCTGGTGGCTGCCACTCAGCAATCCAGGCAGGACTGGGAACCTGGGAAAACTACAGAGGTTTCTTATTATTTCGGTCTGAAACCGCTGTTTGGATAGTTTTAGAAGCTGACCATGAAAATTGCCTTCTGGTTGTAACTTGGATCCCCAGGTTTCAATCTGTGGGCTAACGTTTCTTCGGATTTTCAGGAAGGATTGGCTTGGCTTTTTATCAAAGTTACACAACGGCTGTAAAAAATAAATTTAAAAAAAAAGCAAAATTAGCACTTTGTCAAGTTTGGGGCGTATTTCCAAGGCCACCAGGGAGTCGGGAAAGTCACCAAAAGACCACTCCTTGAAACCAGGCAAGAAGCCATCTTTGCAGTGAGCTGAGAGGTCTGATGGCCACCAGCTGAGGGAGGGAATTCCCCTTTTGTGCCTTTGGGATTGATAGAGAAGCCCGGTGGACTTAGCAGCTGGGAATCCCAGATTCGTCTTTTCTGGATATTGGGTCAACCATAAGATGATACTTTTCCCTGTGTAACAGTCAAAGTCAGGTTCTGTGAACCACCTATTTTTTGTGTGGTCCATGAGATGAGGATGATTTTTACCTTTTTTTTTTTTCCCTTGAGACAGTGTAATTCTATTGCCCAGGCTGGAGTGCAGTGGTGCAATCTCAGCTCACTAACCTCCACCTCCTGGGTTCAAGCAATTCTCCTGCCTCAGCCTCCCGAGTAGCTGGCATTAAAGACGCCCACCACCACACCTGGCTAATTTTTGTATTTTTAGTAGAAACAGGATTTCACCATGTTGGCCAGGCTGGTCTGGAACTCCTGACCTCAAGTGATCTGCCCATCTTGGCCTCCCAAAGTGCTGAGATTATAGGTGTGAGGCATCATGCCTGGCGGTTTTTACCTTTTTGAATGGTTGAAAAAATATCAAAAAAAGAATAATATTTCACGACACATGAAAATATATGGAATTCACATTTTAGCGTCTATAGAGTTTTATTGGAATGCAGCCATGCTCATCTTTGCATCTATTGTTTAAGCCGCTTTTACACTACAGTGGCAGAGCTGAGTAGTTGCAGCAGGGACATTGTGGCCCTCAAAGCTGAAAATATTTACTGTCCAGTTTTTTACAGAAAAAGTTTGCCACCCTCTGATCTACATGATGTCCTTCAGTTTTTGTCTCTCACCAGACTGATGGTGCCATGAGGGCGGGGCCAACTCCTATCCTAGGGCTTGGCCCATAGTAGGGGTACTGGTCAGAAGAATGAATGAATGAATGAATGCATGCACCCAAACTGTGAGCACAGCGCTGTCTGTCATTTTCTTATCTTTGGCCTAACAACTGAACACACTTTACGAAATTTGCAAATCTGTTTCCAAACATGTTTGAATGGATTTTTATGGTCTTTTAATTAACCCAATAAAAATGGTAACAACACAGCAATTTTAAGAAAATAACAGAGCCAAGTATTTTTTATAGCTGTGCATGCAATCCACATTACACCCACATGCAGTATTTCTATGGTTCAAATAATTATCCGTCGGACTTAGAATACTTTAAATTAGGATTTACTTGAAAGATTATGTTCTATATCAGTTTTTTTTTTTTTTTTTTTTTTAAAGGAAGAAAAATAAAGCTCTTCCTAAATTTATTTACATGGTGGAGCAATTCTGGCACTGCTAAATACAGCAGGAAATTCCATTAAGTTTAAATGTGCTGCCCTTACCCTAAAGTATTTGGAGGGCTTCGTAGAAGAGCCAAATAGATTCAGACAGATCTTATTTGTTGGTAGAGCTGAATGTGCACCTCATTAAAATACTTTGTAAGGTTTTCAAGGATGGACTAGGGTGGTGAGGATTCCAATTCAGAGTCTTCAAGCCAGTGATCCAGGCCAAAGGTATTCCACCAGAGTGTTAGGAAATTTCATAGCCTCATGGAGACACCTCCCCTCCCTGCCCTTGTTGGACACACTCTGGAAAAGTCACCATTTCTTGCTGGTCCTTTGCTCGTGGACCATTCGTGGCCTGACCTGTCAACCACTTTAGTCTCCAAGGTATCTGAGCCTTTCTTTCGCCTCTGTACTTAGATCATATTCTCCCTCGATTTTGGAGCCAGGCTGGGACACGAGCCACCTCCTCCTCCGTTCTTGCTGTGTGGCTCCAGGCAAGTGGCCTCACCTCTTTGAGCCACTAGTTAACTCACCTGCCAAAGAGGGATCATACGCTTACCTCTTGGTGTTGCTGTAAGAATTAACAAGGAGGTTATTTGTAAATCTCCCTGGGAGCTGGATGGTGCCTAATAAGCAGGCATTAAGTGTTGATTATCTTTGCACTCTCTCCTGCCAGATTTTGTAACTGAGTCCAGGCATCTTTAGAAACAGAAATGGTCTCTGCTCTTGTGTATCCCCTAGGATAACCCAGCATCATTTCGCTGGATTACACGTCCTCTCTTCTCTCCTGTATGTCTTCCCTCTTTCTTACGGTGGTTCTAAGCTCTATGGGTCACTTGTCTTCTCCTCTGAGCAGGAACTGGGCAATTGGAGGTTCTTTCCCTTCCCATGCTGGTGGGAGAATTGTTTAGTAGGTCCTAAAGTGGAATCTCCATTCCAGTCCGATCTGGTCAATTCTGGTAGGACTTCATCCAAGCACAAAGAAACCTTTGTTTTCATTCAAGACTTCCCTAAAAGGTGGCTGGGTGCGGTGACTCAGGCCTGTAATCCCAGCACTTTGAGAGGCCAAGGCTGGCAGACCACGAGGTCAGGAGTGGGTCGAGACCAGACTGGCCAACATGGTGAAACCCTGTCTCTACTGAAAACACAAAAATTAGCCAGGTGTGTTGTCACATGACTGTAATCCCAGCTGCTCAGGAGGCTGAGGCAGGAGAATGCTTGAACCCCGGGAGGCGGAGGTTGCAGTGAGCCAATATCATATCACTGCACTCCAGGGTAGGCGACAGAGTGAGACTTTGTCTCAAAAAAAAAAAAAAAGAGACTTTCCTGAAAGGTGATTCACAGGCTTCTTAGGATCCTTTCATGTTTAGTAATTTGGATTTCCACACCGCCTTGCTGCGCCTTCTGCCCATTTGTCCTCTGCTGCTGGACCCTGGGTGAGATAGCTCCCCTCTCTCCTTGTCTGGGTTGCTCAGATAGAGCCATAAGGATTCTCCCTGCCTCAGGAGCTGACTTCCTTCCACGAGTTCCTAACCATTTGTCCAGTTGATTCTTCTCTGGGCCTGCCTTGGCATCTCTGTGCCAAGCCCAGTGCCGAGGTTGCAGATGCAGAGGCACTGGGACATATTTCTTTCGTTGAAGAGCTCGCAACTGATGAGCCCCATCCAATCAGAAAAATGTTGTTCCTGGTCTTACCACTGACTGGAACCCACTGACACCTCCCCTTTCCAATATTGCTGGCTTCTACTTGTTCTATAAGATCCTTGTTCTCTTAAGTTCTGTATTGTGTGTGAGTCCCTCTCACCAAAAAAATTTCCCTAGTCATCCCTTATTTATACTCCTTGATGCAGATTTCCATTTTACTCTTACCTCGTTGTATTATAGTTATCTATTTGTGTGTGTATGTATGTCCCCACTAGGCTGTGAGGTCTGTAAAAGGATCGTCTAAATACAGCTATCTATTGCAAATCTTATAATGTGACTCCATGATGAGATAGTTGGATATAGCCTCATGTTCCCAGCAGGAAGGAAGAACGGAAAGGAGGGAGGGAGGTAAAGGTGGGAAGGAGACAAGGAAGGAAGGGAGGAAGGAAGGATGGAAAGGAGGGAAGAAGAGAGTTTGGTCAACATTTGTTGATGGCGAATGAACAAACAAAGGAACATTAAATGAACAAACAAATGAATGAATGGACAAATGAATGAATGTACGAGTGGGTCAAGAACAAGATTTGGCCCCAAGGAGATATGCGACTTTCTACTTTGTTTTCTACCTGGAACTCACACAAAGGCTCTACGATCTCTCAGTAGGCCGTGCTCAGAAGTCTGGATTGTCCCCTGCCCAGGATGGGCTTACCCTGGCCTGTGTCCTACGTATTGTGGGGCCGCTGTAGGGAGGATGGCAGTTAAATCTTGGAGGAAGTCCAGGAGTCTCATGTCCCCTTGGCTTCTGTCAGAACCAATACCTCTCATTTATTTCGAGGTCTTGGCTGAAGATGTATCATCTGCAACCCTGCAGATCAGATGTGTTAGAGCAGAGAGAGTGGCCAGGATTAGTCTAGACTGAAAAGTGCAAATCAGCCGTCTCAGATGCCATTTTCTGGATAGGGAGGAACAGCAGTTGGTGACTTTAAGAGCAATATGGAGGAACCACTGGGGATTCTATACATGATCTTAGGGGAAGTAGCATTATTGTCTCCAACACTGGCTGTTTACATTATCAGAATAAGACTGATTCTCCAAGGTCGGGTGTGGTGGCTCATGCCTGTAATCCTAGCACTTTCGAAGACTGAGGTGGGTGGATCACCTGAAGTCAGGAGTTCAAGATCAGCCTGGCCAACATGGTGAAACCCTGTCTCTACTAAAATACAAACATTAGCTGGACATGATGGCGGGTGCCTGTAATCTCAGCTACTCAGGAGGCTGAGACGGGAGAATTGC
Organism: Theropithecus gelada; assembly: GCF_003255815.1. Lineage (NCBI taxonomy): Eukaryota > Metazoa > Chordata > Mammalia > Primates > Cercopithecidae > Theropithecus > Theropithecus gelada. The sequence goes on from NC_037688.1 coordinate 35,974,967, forward strand.
TTGAACCTGGGAGATGGTAGTTGCAGTGAGCCGAGATCGTGCCACTGGACTCCAGCCTGGGTGGCTGAGCGAGACTCAGTCTAAAAAAAAGAAAAAATACTGGATCTCCAAATGAGCAGACACCAGAATCCCGTGGAGGGATTTTTTCAAACACGTAGCACAGGGCTTCACCCCCAGCATTTTTATTTTCGAACTTCTGGAGTGCAGCCCAAAGATCTGCATTTCTAGAAAGTTCCCAGATGATGTTGATGATGATGCCTGTTTGGGTATCACATTAGACGAAGGGCTTTGCTAATTTCAGCTCCAGAGTATTGACTCATGGGGTAGGATTCCTGCCATCTGCAGCTTCCTTGGGTCATCACTAGGGTAGAATCTTATTTTCTGAGTATGAAAAGCATCAGAGTTATTTTAGTAAAATGCTTTTGCCATCATTGCTTTAAAACTAGCTGTTCAAAGTGAGAAAACCAAAAGTTTTATTGAAGCCATTTGTTGTAAATATGAGTTCTGTATCACATTTGGGAAATTTGTAAAGCCTTACTTTGAACGTCTTTTTCTTCACTCTGTATTGTTTGGTGTTTTCTATATAAATTTATAAATTGGATGCACCTGCCACAGATGTCTGTTTTCTGGTAATAATACTTTTTTACATTAAAAAAACTCCTGAAATGAAAATGTAACTTAGTCTTATTATTGTAATCTCCCCTTGCCTTTTTGCATGGATCATTTGTTTGTGAACTGGTTATTTCAGGAAGGGCTCAAAGGTAATTTCATGGTTTATAGCATTTATGTTGGTGCCTTTAATGAGCAAAACATATTGTTTTCTAATACTTGAAACCAGGAATTCATATATATATATGTGTATATATATTATTATTTTCATTTTCTAATATTATATGTAGTACATGTATATCAACTTCAAGACATTGAGAACAGCCACATACAGAAATTATGCCTCTGTACACAGGGGAAATATGAAAGTTTTGTAATGTAAAAAAATAAAAAAATAAAAATCAACATTTGTAAGCTTATGAGATGATTTTATTTTTAATGAATCCAAATGGTAGCAGGGAGCTGCTGTTGTGTTTGTGCATTGTACAGCAATTCATATCTAAAAGTAAAGTAACATATGGCTTTGTTATTATTTAGTTTAGGAATTTATGCACCTAAAGGAGTTTTGAGAGCTCTGGGTCTCATTCGGTGGTTGTACACGGCAACCAAACGAGAGTAGCTGGAGCAGAGAGTTTCTCATCCTCAGATTATTAAGATTTGAGCAATTTTTTGGATGGTGTTTATTAAACTCAAGAAATCTTTTGCTTATTTGCTAATGATTCTCTCCCCTCTCTCTGATTATATTTTTGAAGGCTGAATTGGTAAAATTATTTGGCCCAATAAAAATATGTCCTGGGTTGGAAAAGAGCACAAGTTTCTTTTTCTAGCCCTGGAGTGAGGTAGCTCTCTGGCCTCTGGGTTCATTTGGTGTCCTGGGGAGTCATTGACACCCACACACTCCCAGTCACAAGACCTTTCCCTCCCATCCACATTGTGTTTATTTTACGGCTCTCGCACAGAGCATGCAGCTGTGTAAACCTGAGAATGGTTTCTGCACAGCTTTGATCTTTGCATGGATCAACAGTTGCCCTCAGTCCCTGAACCCTGTTCCATGGCCCCATATTTCTTGGATTTTTCCATTTTCTGGTAGTTATGGCATCACATAGGGAGCCTTCCGACAGCATCTCCCACAGCTTTGGGTGGAGAATTTGGAAAAAATGCCTTAAGTCTGTCATTTGTAGAACCATATTAAGTAGTGATTTCCATCTGATGCCAAAAAAATATGCCATTTAGTTTCTTCCTAAGAGGCAATCTGACAATTTCGAGTAGACTGCTGGAATCTGACAAATTTGAATGTATTATGGACTGAATAAATGTTTATTGAACAAATGCCATTTTGTTTTAACTCTTAAAATGTTCAGTTCTTCCACCAAACATGGATGATACAACTGTTGGAGATGGAGCATTGGACCGATGTAGTGTAACATTATTTTGTAATCTACGAACTGGGAGCCTATGGAGACCTATGCATGGCGGAATACAAAAGTCATGACCTGTCTTTATATCCTAGTATGGGCAATAAAACCCTCCCTTTAATTGCCTTAAACATGGTACAAGGAAACTGTGCAGGAGTTCCAGGGAAGGTGCCATCTTTCCATATGGGGTTGATACGGTCTGGCTATGTGTCCCCACCCAAATCTCATCTTGAATTCTAATTGTAATCCCCATGTGCTCGGGGGAGGGACCTCGTGGGAGGTGATTGAATCATGGGGACAGTTCCCCCATGCGGTGGGTGAGTTCTCATGAGATCTGATGGTTTTGTGAGGGGCTTTTCCCCACTTCGCTCTGTACTTCTCTCTTTCTTCTCCTTCTTGCCGCCATGTGAAGAAGGACATATTTGCTTCCCCTTCCACCATGATTATAAGTTTTCTGAGGCCTCCCCAGCCCTACAGAACTGTGAATCAATTAAACCTCTTTCCTTTATAAACCACCCAGTCTCGGATATTTCTTCTTGGCATCATCAGAAGGGACTAATGCAGGAGTGATCACAAACAGCCTGCAGACTGGGCCATCGTGCTTAGAAGGATCTTGAGCTAGGAGATGAGAAGAGCTCTATAGGCAAAAAAGAATGACTTGGAAGACCACATATGGCAGAGTAGCTAAGACTTTAGGGTTTCCAGTTTCAGATTGACATGGGTTTGTATCCTGACTCTCCCTCTCAATGCCTGTGTGATCCTGGATAGTTTGCTTAATCCTTATGAGTCTCAGTTTTCTCACTTGTAAAATGGGATTAATAATAGTCATTAGCTAGCTGGGTGCAGTGGCTCACACCTGTAATCCCCGCACTTTCGGAGGCCGAGGTGGGCAGATCACCTGAGGTTGGGAGTTCGAGACCAGCCTTACCAACATGGAGAAACCTTGTCTCTACTAAAAATATAAAATTTGCCGGGCTTGGTAGCACATGCCTGTAATCCCAGCTACTCAGGAGGCTGAGGCAGGAGAATAGCTTGAACCTGGGAGGCGGAGGTTGCGGTGAGACCATGCATGTAAATTGTTTAACACTGTCCCTGAGACATAGTAAGGCCTCAGTGACCGTTAGCTTTCTTATTGCTACAGGACAAGTTATTCTTATTTTCCCTTTTCTTCTTCTTCCTTTTCCTGTTCCTTGCTCTTCCTCTTTTGACGAAAATTTACACCAAAAAGGATGAGCTCTGTTGCAGCCAGCATTCTGGCTTCACAGGAGCCTAGGAGATACATGGAGAATATTCTGAGGCTAGGTTAAATAGTTTGTCTCTAATACGGGTGTTAATCATGTTCTTTTCAGTATCTGAAGAACCCAGAAGAGTGACTCTCAGAAAGGAAAACTCTTGGCTAGAGGATTCCGAAAGCTAGCGTGAAGTGGAGGCTATTACTCGGTGGGTGCCATAACATGGCTGTGTCGCCTGGCACCTTTTCATTCTCTAATCTCAGAAGTGAGTGCTTCCCCCTGCTGTGCCTGGCCCCTTCTCACCTTCAGAGTCTTTGGTATGCCTAAGTTCTTCATCACTTAAGTGGAGTGAACCCTGATGACCTACATTTATTAATGAAAACAACCAAGGATAGTTGAGCCCCAAAGTACAAATCAATGTGCTGAATTAATTTATGATGTTGCCCTAATTTCTCCACATCTGTTGAACTGTGATTGCAAATTCCATTTCTTTTCTTTTCTTTTCTTTTTCTTGAGACAGTGTCTTGCTCTGTCACCCAGGCGGAAGTGCAGTGGCGAGATCATAGCTCACTGCAGCCTCCACCTCCTAGGCTCAAGTGATCCTCCCACCTTAGCCTCCCAAGTAGCTGGGACTACAAGGTTGTGCCACCACGCCTGGCTGATTTTTCGTATTTTTAGTAGACACGGGGTTTTGCCATGTTGCCCAGGCTGTTCTCAAACTCCCGGGCTCAAGTGTTCTGCCCTCTTTGGCCTCCCAAAGTGCTGGGATTACAGGTGTCAGTTACCGTACTGGCCTGGAAATTCTATGTCTTGTCAAGCATTACATCAAAGTTGAGATCTATGAATTTGGACTAAAATTTGGGGAGGTTGTTTCCGCTACTGTGTATTGAGAGATGGCAGGGCCCATCTTGCCAAGTCCAAGAGATCGTGAAGTCTAAAAGACTTGGCCGCAATGTTGGTTCATCATTAACAGCTGCCTACAAGGAAATCTTTGAGAAATATAGATTGCTGCATCTTATAAGAAGGACAGTGTTTAAAACAGAAAGAATTGAGTAGAAATTAAGAGATAGCTTGATTTTTTCCAAGAGAGTCATGAAGTCTGTTCAATTTTCTTTTTAAAAAGTAATTTAATCTTCTAGAAGATACCTACATTTATTCAATACTTTCGTAGGTACTCTTCAAAGCCTTCCTTCCTCCCTCCCTCCTTCCTTCCCTCTCCCTTTTCCCCTCTCCCCTCTCCCCTGTCTTCTTTTCTCCCTCCCTTCCCTCCCTTCCCTCCCCTCCTTTCGCATCTGACATCTCTAAATAGTATTTCACGCAATGGCATTACTAATGGCTTGACTTTTTCAGGAAATGATTCATTACTTTATAATTTCAATTCAGTAACCATTTTCAGCTATGCCATAAATTTAAATCCTTTACTATCAAGATAACATTTTTTTCTCCTGTCAGTGAAATATAATGATTGGAAACTATTTTTAAAAGTTGACTCTGTTTGGGACAGCTCTTAGGGATTTGTCCTTTATACCAGCATATAACTTGTAGGTTGTCAGCGTCTCCAGGAACCATATGTTAACCACCTAGACTCAACAGTTGCTAATGTTTTGCCATGTTTTGTCAGTTCATCTATCTGTCCATCTCTTTGTCCATCCATCCAACTACCCACTTACCCATCCATCCATCCATTTATCTATCCATCCACCCATCCATCCATCCATCCATCCGTCCATCTATCCATCCATCCATCCATCATCCATCCATCCATCCATCCATCCATCCATCCATCCATCCATCCATCATCCATCCATGCATGTAAGTTGCAGACATCGACAAACTTTACCCTTAAGGACTTTGGCTGGCATCTCCTAAAACTAAAGGCATTGCTCTACATAATCACAACTGTCATCATTATCATGTCTATGAAATTGCTAATGATTTGCTAACATGAAATAATACCTAGTCCATACCAAGATTTACTGAATTATCCACAAATTGTCTTTTATAGCTTTTTGTTTTCAATCAGGCTGTAAAGTTCACACATTACTTTTGGTATTATATCTTATTAGTCTGTTTATTAAAGGGTTTGTTTGTTTGTTTGTTTGTTTGTTTTCCCAGGGATCAGGGAAGGAGGGAAGGCTCCTTTCTGGATACTGTGGATACGACTAACTTTATCGGCTACCAGGGTTTTCTTTATTTTTTCATACTCTTTTATTGAGGAAACTTATTTTTTTGTACATTTTGTTGTACCTTTATGAGTCTGGTTTTGACTTCCGGCCCAGCAGAGAAGCTGGTTTCCTTTGGTGAAACCTGGGAGAAGAGGGAAGAAAAATCTGTTCATTAGAATTGTGGGTGTGCACTCTGTTTATCTCTAACAGAATCGGCTTCCCAGGGCTCTGTAGACGCAACCCATTCCACAAACGTCGTGGAAAGGAAGATTCAAGTCTCAGGCTAAAAACAAACCAAGACTTCAGGGCTGTTTGCCTGTGATTAGAGTCTAAGAAAGATTGGGAATGGGAGATCAGGACTGTCTCTGGTCACTGATGGCTTCACTATAGCACAGATGCATTGGGTAACAGACACACCTCCAGGCCTCAGGATTACGTTACTTAGGGTTAGGACTGAGCCTTCTTCCACCTTCTTGGGGTTGGAGGGCAAGAATTTGACATAGCTTAGATCACAGAGTAAGGGCTCTTCTACCCCTAAGTTTGGTTTATATGTCAAAGTAACATTCTAAAATTAGATGAGGGTGACTTTTTTTTTGAGACAGCGTCTCACTCTTTTGCCCAGGCTGGAGTGCAATGGTGTGATCTCAGCTCACTGCAACCTCTGCCTCCCGGGTTCAAGCGATTCTCCTGCCTCAGCCTCTCTAGTAGCTGGGACTACAGGTGCCTGCCACTGTGCCCGGCTAATTTTTGTATTTTTAGTAGAGAAGGGGTCTCGCCATGTTGGCCAGGCTGGTCTCAAAGTCTTGACCTCAGGTGATCTGCCTGCCTTGGCCTTCCAAAGTGCTGGGGTTACCGGCGTGAGCCACTGCGCCGGGCCTTAGATGAGGTTTTTAGATGTGTTTTTCATATTCCCAAGGCCATGAAATTTGACAGGCAAATATATCAGTTATAAAAGTTTTAGGATTAATTATTAATTAACTCCCAGACGTTGCCTCAGCCTCCCTTTTTCAGCCTTGTTTTGCCCCAGCCCAGAGACAAGCCACAACTATAGGTTTTACTTCTGAAGGAGAAAACTCAGTGGAACATTCCTCTGCCTCAAGAGATATTGCGTACCTGCAAACATGTTTTGTCTTGCCCACACATGATGTAAAAACAAAATAAAAATGCTGCGAGACATACCAATTCAGAGGTTTCATATAAAAATATAGCTTTCCCATTAGACTCGAAAATTGGAAGAGGAGCTAACAATTGGCCAGTGCTGAGTAGAGGCATCAGAAGGGCATGTGGTCTCTGCTTTGCCACAATCTCCGCCATGCCTTATTGTCTCCCTTCTCAATCAAAGCAACTTTACACACTCCTGCTACTTGCTAAGACAGTGTACACATTTAAGTTTGCTACCTGTGACTTGGCATATCTCTTGGTTCCAAAGAGTTTTAGGTATTATGCAATTTGCTAGCTCCCAAGCAACTGGTTTTTACTTCCCTCAGCCCCTTTCCTGGCTCCAAACCTTTGGCTCCGGTTTGATGTCGTTGGGTTGCTGCAGGAAAGTTCTTTGTGGACCTCACTACTTTATCACCTGTGATGGTCTTGTTGAAGACAAGGCTTAGAACATCACCAGACCCAGACCCTTTCTCAGAGGACCTGGGAGAACTCTCCATATGATTTTCATTTGGGAAGAGAGATGCTCCTATTGGAACAGCTGGTTTTCCCTTTAAAACAGGGAGTCCAGCAGCTTCTAGGATGCTAGGAATCAGAATTGTCGCTCGCTTTTTAAGGTATATCATATTTGTCTTATTCTTAACTACGTTTTATATCCTTGCCCTTTTCTCCCCTACTTTAAATAAAATCTATCTCTAATTTATGTTATTTAAGCAATGACAACTTCTTTTTCTGATAGACAAAGTAAAGTATAAATAAATAAGACATCCAAGTAATAATCAGAAGCATTTTTATGTTAGTCTCATTGTGGTCTTTTTAATCGCAAGCCAGATGCGCTTTAGGTACCAGCCTTGTTGTTTGTAAGGGAAGAGGAGCTTGAATAGCCTACACAGACATGAAAGTTGAGCAACAGAGCTCATGGACGTTGCTTTTAATCAGGATTCAGAACTAGGGAGTGAGCGAGCTTGGATTTGAACTCCACTTTTCAAATTTTCACGACCCATGCTCTTTTGTTTCTGTTTTTTGTGTGTGTGTGTGTTTTTTTTTTTTTTGGTTTGTTTGTTTTTTGTTTTTATGAGATGGAGTTTCACTCTTGTTTCCCAGTCTGGAGTGCAATGGCACGATCTCAGCTCACTGCAACCTCCGCCTCCCGGGTTCAAGCGATACTCCTGCCTCAGCCTCCTGAGTAGCTGGGATTGCAGGCATGTGCCACCATACCCAGCTAATTTTGTATTTTTAGTAGAGACGGGATTTCTCCATGTTGGTCAGGCTGGCCTTGAACTCTCGACCTCAGATAATTCGGCCGCCTTGACCTCCCAAAGTTCTGGGATTACAGGCGTGAGCTACGGCGCCCGACCAGACCTATGCTCTTTCTACCACCACTGCCTTCTGCCAACCACTACCCCCGTTCCTATTCTGGAAAGAGCCAAGCCGTCAGCTATTGCTTTTGAATCTATACACAATTCTAGCAGCTGCTTCTTAGAGCCCTTTTATATTAGCATTAAATACAGTTTTACCAGCCCTGAGGTTGCAGCCAAGGAGCTTGAAAGGAGCCAGCCCTTTATCTTTCCTCTTGTGAACATTTGGAAGCATAGCTTCGGGGCTCCTTCTCCAAGGTGCCTTGAGTCATGACCTCCCGAGAGCCTTTCCTTCCCGTGGCTGCTTTTCCTGATCAGCTGTTTGTTATCTGAAGGATTTGTTAATAACCAGGGCATCTGATTCTCATCATTACTCACCCTCTGCTCACTCTCCTCTCTAATGCATAGGCCTTTAGCCTTTTACTTTCTACCTTTTTGAATGCTATACTTTTTTTATAAAATTTTAATTATGGTAATGCAATGACATTGTTCAACATTCAAATGATGGAAAGGGTAAGCGTGGAGGTTTGGTCTCACCACTTTTCCCAGCCATCCTGTGGCCTTTTGCAGAGGCTTCTAGAATTTTCAGATGACTGAGAATCCTTTCAGAAATAGTCTCTGCAAACTCTAGCACACCCATAGTGCTAGAATGGGTCTTAGTAAAATGTCTGCGGGCTAAGCACACTGTTTTGCATTCTACACAATTCATTTCACAATATCTCATAGAGACTTTTTCATATTAATATATAAAGAGATATATACGCATGCTGCTTCATAATCCATTGCAGAGTTGGCCTGTAATTTATTCAAGCATTCTTTGTTGATGGATGTTAGGGTTGTGTCCATTATTTTGCTATTATGAACAACACCATAATGGGCAACCTTGTACACATTTAATGTCAACCTGTATCACTGAATGGAAAGGATCTGTTCCTAGAAAGGATCCATTCGTAGAAGAGGAATTCTGATCAATATGGCCAGCTTTCTGTCTGTTGAGGTTGAACCATTTGACACGTCTCACTAGCGTTGGGAAAATCCCCATTTTTCTCACTATCCAGTTTTCTTCCTCTCTTCCCCTCCTCTTTTCCCTTCTTCCTCTTTTTTTTTTCCTTTTCTTTTATTTCCTTCCCCTTTTCCTTTTCCTTCCTTCCTTCCTTGCCATTTAAAACATGCTCATAACTTGGCAGCACAGGGCAGTGATTAAACTCAGCCGCTCACCCCACCCTGGGAATCTGAATTCTCTCTCTTCTGCTACTGTGGATTCTCAGTCCCCAAGTCGTGTAAATCAAAGCTTCTCCTGCCACGCTGGTGTGTATTAGGCCAGGACTTCATAGTGTGATTCAAATCACCAACTGAATTTTTTTCCTTTTCTTCCCCTTTCTAGGGGAGTAGGTTTTTCATGGAGACTGGGGCCCTCCAACTGCTGTGATGATCCTCCCGTGCCAGGGAGGAGCTATTAATAGTAAATGCCAAGTGAGCTGGTGTTGTGTCCCTCTGGCCTCCTTGCTCACAATAGCCAGGGGGAAAAAGCCATGTAACCTGTGGATGAGTCCCTTGGCCATTTAGAAGTGAAATGAACATCCAAGAAGAAGCATAGCAAATGTGGAGGAAGAACTCTTCCAAATGATTGCAGGGGTATTTAGAATCTTTTCCCCTGAGTTCCCTCTGGAAGACAAAGCCCAGATCCCGTGAACTGATTAAAAAGCACCAGACCATTCCAGTTACAGCCATCTTGAAACTGAGCAAGACCATGTCATCCATGGTGCTTGAACGTAGGAGCATTTTTTATTTTTATTTTTATTTTTTTTAAGAATGAAAAGCCTCTCTCTTGTTTTGGTAATGATTTTATGACAGAAAGTCACCCACCCACCACTTGGGTACCATGCAGCCCACATTAAACAATTGGCCCTTGACAGTGGATGGTTCAAGTTAGTTTGAAATGAGAAATTGCCGGTGACCTGAAACCCATCATTATTAACCTTGTGGCACAACATTGCCGTAACCAGTAGCCAACTCTCATTTTTTCTTTTTTTTGGTTGGAAGAAAGGCTCATTGATGAAAGTTGGTTCAGTTCTTTTTTGAGTTAAGTGGTCAGACCACCAAGAATTACTTTCCTTTGATTGGGAACAGGTTCTAATACAGATGTCCTTTACATGGGCAATCCACTTTTCTCGTAGATTCCACAATCAATTTGAGCTGTGTTTATATATAGACACCTGCCCACAAAGACCATGTGGAGAAGCATCTGTGTGTCACCACTTGTTTTCCAGAGGAATTGCCTTCTAGTAATTCATGTTTTTATAGCTTAACTACATTTATAATGAACGGATCCAACGGATCTTTCTTCATCCAAAAGCAGAACAAATGACAAAAAGAAAATTTTGATGATTTGGGAACTGTATTTATGGAATAATAACATTCATGATATCTCTGGATAATGATGATAATTACAGTATACGATTCCAGAAGGGTGAGTCTAGCGGTTCCCAGTGTGTCTCCATGGGTTGTTATGTGTTACTGGTCAGGCAATTAGGGATTTGCTGAAGATTTTCTTTCCTGTGTGGCAATAGGTATTTCAGAACCCTGCATCATGGTATCCACACAAGTCCCCAGAGTTGTATGAGAGTTCATTTGGGCACCTTTCCCAAAGACAGGCCCCCTGTGCAGCTTCAACTATTCACTTTATTTATAATATTATTCCTGGATATTGGGCTCAGGAGAGGGCATTTCTTACTCCAGATCAAAGAGTTGAGACCTTGCCTTCCCACAATTCCCAGTGAGCCCAGCTCCTTACCACAATTCCTGCCCCATGCCTTCCCCAAATTCCTGATGAGCCTCATGTCTTCCCACAATTCCCTGTAAATTTTGCTCCTTCCCACAACACCACTGAGCCCCACTCTGTCCCATAATTCCCTGTAAATTTCACTGCTTCCCACAATCCCCACTGAGCCCCACTCCTTCCCACAATTCCCTGTAAATCTCACTCCTTCCCACAATCCCTATTGAGCCCCACCCCTTCCCACAATTCCCAGTGAACCCCACTTATGTAGTGTGTCTGTGAGTAGCCTGCCCAGTCTCCTTATGACAGGTTTCCAGTATTAGCTCTTTCATAACTCATTTCCAACCTTCTGGGTTTTTTCTTTCAGCATTTCCTGTGACAGTTCTCTATTATATCTTTGTTAGATAATGGTTAACAACCTATTAATAACTTCCAACTTTTTGAGCCTCTACCATATCTTGTTTTCATTGGGATTTCTATGCTCTGGCTACTTTGCAGGACATGACTTATCAAGAACTTAAGCAGCATCTGTTAGAACTGGTATTTTTTTAATGAAGTAAGGAACTCACTACCTGTGCACTGCTGCCCGTTTGTTGCTAGCACAATGCCTGGTGTACAATAAATGCTTGTTGAACAAATGCAATGAATATGCTTCTAGGCTTCTGGAAACTGTGAATGCTGCTTTATGTGGCAAAAAGGGACTTTGGAGATGTGATGAAGTTCGGGATCTTGAAATGGGGAGATGAACCTGAATTACCGAAGTGGGCCCTAAATGCAATCCTAAGTGTTCTTATGAGAGAGAGGCAGAGGGTCTGTGACTACGAAAGAGGAGGAAGCAGGGAGAAGAGGTGAAGCCGCTGTGAGGCAAAAATCTGGTGGCTTCTAGCCCCTGAAAGAGGCGAGAAATGGATTATCATCTGGAGGGTTCAGAAGGAACCAGCTGTCCTGACACCTTGATTTTTTTTAACCCAGTGAGGTTGATTTTGGACTTCTGACCTCTAGAATAAGAGAATAAATATGTTGTTTTAAGACCTAAGATCATGGTTATTTGTTAGAGCAGTGATCAGAAACTTACACAAGCATGAATGCTAAGACTGAAGGCACCTGCCTCCTACCTACTGGACCCTTAACATTCCTTTTCATGGGAGATTTTGCAGATTGCTACCCTCCTTGCTCTCCTTCCTCTTCTCCTTTTACTGGAAAGACATTTACTGGATATCTAGCATGTTAAAGACTGTACCTTTAAAAAAAAAATCACACTCTGATTTAGCACAGTTTCAATTGTGGTCAAGCACCATGCCCATCACACTTCAGAACCAAGATCTGATCCATGTGGGACATCCTGGAATATGGCAGCTGGTGGAGGAAGGGGGCTGAAATTGAATCTGCACTAGCTGAGTTAAGCTTCCTATGGTGCCTGCACTAGCAGGGACTGGACTGAGACCCCAACTTTCCCAGTCAGGCCTTCATTTTACTCTCATGATGAGAGCTTTGGAAATGTGCAGTGCAACGTGGGAGCCCAGGCTCATGAGGTCATCAGAGACCAGGTGTACCTCAGTCTTTGCTTTGAGCCTTAGCCTGTGGCTGCTCCACCTCCAGGTGTTTCCCAGGCAGGAAGAAGGGGAAAAGTGAAGGGCAGAAATCACATGCCACCTTACCCTATGCATTCGCCTAGCATGTTAGTGGCCAGCACCATGTCACACAGCCACCCAGAGCTGCAGGCGAGTCTGCAGAGGTGATTGCCTCTTGCTAGGTGAGTGTAAACCAAAAATAAATTCTAAGCTCCCCAAGCGACTGAATGGATCCCTGCCTCTGGGCCAAGGGGATTCCGAAATATACCTGAAAAACTAGTTCAGGCAGTGATGGGAAGAGGGGGTTGGATATGACTCATTATACCCTTATTTTTTTGGAATTCAGTCGCAACTGACCAGCATTAACATTAAAACAGAGATCTTAAGACTGACAAAACAGACTCTTTGTAGCAATAAGATACCAAATTCCGACCCCATTCTAATATAGGATCACGTTGCAGATAGCAGTCCCTGAAATAAATCAAATTATTTTACCCCAAAATATATTTATCTGGCATATTTCAAAATGGCCCTGCAAAGCTGTTTCTTCTCTACATTCTGTAGAGAACACCCTTCCCTTTCCAGGTCTTTTCCTGATCCAGGAGAGATTCACTAGGAGTCTGGCACTTTTTTTTTTTTTTTTTTGAGACGGAGTCTCGCTCTGTCGCCCAGGCTGGAGTGCAGTGGCCGGATCTCAGCTCACTGCAAGCTCTGCCTCCCGGGTTTACACCATTCTCCTGCCTCAGCCTCCCAAGTAGCTGGGACTACAGGCGCCCACCACCTCACCTGGCTAGTTTTTTTTGTATTTTTTTAGTAGAGACGGGGTTTCACTGTGTTAGCCAGGATGGTCTCGATCTTCTGACCTCTCGATCTTCTGACCTCGTGATCCGCCCGTCTTGGCTTCCCAAAGTGCTGGGATTACAGGCTTGAGCCACCGCACCCGGCCGAGTCTGGCACTTTTTTAGGTTTGATAAGAGACATTTATCATCTATTCTCTCTGAAGCCTATTACTTGGAGGCTTCATCTGCATAATAAGAACCTTGGTCTTTTTATGGACTTATCTTAACCCAGACAGTCCTTTCTGTTGATGTCAGGTGTTTAGCTAATAACACTGTTAACCAATTGCCAATCAGAAAATCCTTGAGTCTACCTGATACGGTTTGGCTGCATCGCCACCCAAAATCAGACAGTCTTATCTATTGATCTCAGGTGTTTAGCTATAACTCCTTTAACCAGTTGCCAATCACAGAATCCTTGAGTCCACGTGATATGGTTTGGCAGCATCCCCACCCAAAATCAGACAGTCCTTTCTATTGATCTCAGGTGTTTAGCTAATGACTCTTGTAACCAGTTACCAATCTGAACGTGCTTGAGTCCACCTGATATGGTTTGGCTGCATCCCCCACCCCAAATCTCATCTTGAATTGTAATCCACACAATCCCCACATGTCAAGGGAGAGACCAGGTGGATGTAATTGAATCATATACTCCAGATAGTGAGTTCTCACGTGATCTGATGGTTATAAATAAGTGTTTGGTAGTTTCTCCTGCGTTCGTTCTCGTTTCTCCCGTCTGGTGAATAAAGTGCTTTGCTTCCCCTCTGTCCTGATTGTAAGTTTCTTGAGGCCTCCCCAGCAGTGCTGAACTGTGAGTCAATTAAACCTCTTTCCTTTATAAATTATCCAGTTTCAAGCAGTTCTTGGTAGCAATGTTAGAATGGACTAATACACCACGTATGACTTGGAAGCCCTCATTCCCATCACTTTGAGTTGTCCTTCCTTTTTCGACCAAACCAATGTACTCTTTACATGTATTATTAGAAGTCTGCCTGTAACTTTTCCCCCCTAAAATGTATAAAATCAAGGTGTAATCCAACCACCTTGGGCACATGTTCCCAGGACCCCTTGAGACTGTCTTAGGCTTTGGTCACTCATGTTTGGGTCGGGAATAAACCTCTTTATTTTAGAGTTTCACTCTTTTCATCAACGTACATGACTACCCAGAATTAAACTGGAATGCTGTTAATAAGAGAAATGAAAGGATGATGGGAGGTGTGCACCCAGCAATGTCTGTCTCGGTGGTCCTGAAGTCTAACTCTAATCCTGGCTCCACTACCTGGACCATGACAGGTTGCTTAATTGTTCTCAGTTTGAGTGTTCTCCTATGTAAATAGGGATAATAATTGGATGTATGGTAGGAATTGGGGGAGGATTAAACTAGGTTATAAGCTTGAAGTGCTTAGAGCCAGTGTCTGGGCATTAATACGCATTTAGTTACTGTCACTCCTGTGATCTGCACAATTATTGTCATTATCTTCCCTTCCTCCTCCTTCCCCCTTTCTTCCTCATTTTCTTTCTATCATCATCATCATCATCATCCATAGCTACTCTCTTGCCCGATTGTTTTAAACCCACCTGTTTTTGTTTCTGGTAAGTGTATCCAAAAGTAATACAGAATTTTCTGTAAGAACATTCATTTACTGTGTTTCCTTCTGCCCATGACTTTTTTTATGCTACACACAGAACCCAGTGAAATTTCATCTCCATTGTATGTGGCTTTTCTAGAAACGTTTGTACTGGGCTTTGTCTCACCTCCTGGCCCATGTTTGGTGTGTGCTCGCACATGCACACACAGCCTGCACTATGTTTGTTGATTGAACTAATATTTCACAGAATAACAAACACACGCTTTTTATACTCCTTGTGAAGCTAATTTGTTTTCATCTCTGAGAGCAAGGCCAAATCACCAGATTGATGACTTTGGCTGTGTATCTAAAGGACATGCCATTGCAGCTAAGTGGACCCGAATGTACGGTAAGACCTGGTGGTCACCAGAATGCATGCCACCCCCATGCTCCAGCATGCAAAGGGTGCAGGCCATGTGCCAGTCACAGTGGAAAAGACATGCTTGATGTCAGCACATGTGGCAACTCTCTGGCACTGGGGATTTATATGCCAAAACCTCACTCTTGAGACTTGGCTTCCATTAGCAAGGGTAAGGCTTGTAAGAAGGGAGTTTTTCTCAACCCTGCTTGCTCTCACAGCTGTGTAAGCCCATTTTCATCCCTTTTCAATGTTTTAACCTCTGAGAGCACCCAGTTCAATTCCCAGCAAGAAGTGAGCCTCCCTGATGGAGCCCCAGAGCCACCTCTGAGGGTGGGGGCACCCTTGTTGTCACGATGGACAAGAGCAAGGCTTGGCATTGGACTGGATGCTCAGGAAGCCCCAGAGAAATAGACATTGAGTGAATGCAAGAGCCAGCTGCCTGCATGGCTTCGAGGAAGATTTCAAAGACCTAGTGCTCTGAAAGTCTGACTTAATTTGTGATTTGCGAATAGTCTCCCAGAAGCCATGGGGTACAGATGCGGGACTTGTGAAAAACACCAGACATCCTGTGGGTTACAGAAAAAGAAAGGGGGGCGGTAAGTGAAGTGTGAGCAATTTCTGGCAGCTTTGTGGGCATTTATTATGTCTAGGTGGCACAGCGTGGTTAGACTGGTTGGTTTCCTATCAATTGCATTCTCTGTATGTCTTCAGCTAATTTTTCTGGTAATCCAAGGCCCGATGTGTATAAACAAATTCCTTTCTTGATCATGTAAGCAATGAATACTTAACAGATTCCAGCTTGGAGAATTCAGTTCCTACCACAAGCTCCGGAATGGAGGATTTATAACTGGAAGGGAGACAGAAGGTATGCTGAAAGGTACTCAAACTGTCACTTCCTTCACCCCTAGGAGCACTGAGCAGACACTGATTCCTCTGCAGTTGTTGGGCTTTTGAGCTACTTCCCTCCTGGGGAGATGTGTGTTAACTGTTTCATGACTGGCAGTGCTATAACAGTGAGCAAGCAATGTGACCTTACAAATACACGTGCAGAAATGCATATGAGTAGGCCTAAAGAATCCAAACTCCACTTATGTCTAGTGGTAATGGCTGTAGGAGAGATAGGAAGTAGGAGAAAAAAAGCCAAAGGCTGACTTTAGTCTGGTTTATAATGCTTTTTTTTTTTTTTGAAGAAAAATGTTCATGTATTACGTAATAATTATTTTTAAAAAGTAGCCTGGGGGGTATTCATTTTCTATGGCTGCCATAACAAAGTACCTCAAACTTAGTGACTCGAGACAAGACAGATTTATTTTCTTCCAGTTCTGGAGGTCAGAAGCCTGACACAGGTCTCCCTCGGCTAAAATCCAGGTGTCTCCAGAGCTGTGTTCTTTTGGACACCGTAGGGGAGAATACATTTCCTGGCCTTTTCCACATTACAGAGACCGCCCATGTTCCTCGGTCCATGGCTCCTTTGGTCACCTTCCAGCCAGCAACATTGGGCTGAGTCCTTCTCCAATGGCCATATCTCTGGTTCTTTCTCTCCTGCCTCCTCCTCTTGCTTTTAAGGACCGTTGTGATTTCAGTGGTCTCAGCTGGATAGCTATCAAGGCTCATCTTAAGGTCAGCTGACTAGCAACCCTAATTCTAGCTGCAACCTTAATTCATATAATCTGTCAGAGTCTCAGATTTTATTTTATTTTATTTTATTTTATTTTTTAATTGAATTCAGCTTTACAGTATCTTTTGTAGCGAGTACTTTTAGCTTCTTTTTCAGTTGAAAACTTCAAGGAAGGAAACACTTAACATTGCTAGTAAGTGGCCAGCTGGGGTTGTAGGTCTAATTCTTTTCTTTTTTCTTTGCTTTTTTTTTTTTTAAGACGGAGTTTTGCTCTTGTCACCCAGGCTGGTGTGCAATGGCATGATTTTGGCTCACTGCAACCTCTGCCTCCTGGGTTCAAGCAATGCTCCTGCCTCAGCCTCCCGAGTAGCTGGGAATACAGGTGCCCAGCTAAGTTTTGTGTTTTTGGTAGAGATGGGGTTTCACCACGTTGGCTAGGCTGGTCTTGAACTCCTGACCTGAGGTGATCCATCCACCTCGGCCTCCCAAAGTGCTGAGATTACAGGCATGAGCCACTGTGCCCAGCTGGCTGTAGGCATAATTCTAGCAATCTCAGCAACTGTAGGATTTCTCTGCATTGGAGGAAGCAAGACTGAAGGTCCTCTGGCTTTATGGACAATGTGCTTAGAAGTTCATGTCATACCTTCGGTCCAGTCTTGTGACTGAACCAACCAGACAGGCCTAGGCTCTGCCCTAAGTGGTCAGCCCACAAGGTGGTAGCACGCAGGGCCTCCCTTCCCACTCCCTCTGTCTATGGACATCTGCTGTCTGCCATTCTCTCCCCTTACCAGTGAGTTCCCAGCTTCCTGGGACACAGGTGGATTCAGTAGATACCTGTTGAGTGAATGTGAATGTTTTCATTCACTGGGGCAGATTTGTGTCCTGCTAACACTGGACATGTCCCATTTTCAGATTACTTGTTTTCCAACATCTGAGTACGTACACCTAAAGAATAACGGGAAAATAACCTGGCTGGTCAAAGTCAACGTAACGGGCAGAAAGGGCCTGACTGGTCTTGATGTCCTGACCTTAGGCAAGCCACCCACCTTGGCCTCCCCAAGTGCTGGGATTACAGGTGTGAGCCACTGTGCCTGGTGAATGGTGTCATTTTGATGTAGTGAGCCATCTTAATTTTTTCCAGCAACCTTCCCTCAACCTTGTGGTCAAAAGTCGGTTCACACATGGGATGGGAGTTCTTGCCAATGTCCTTCATAAAGGAAGAACTTCTCCTTCACTCGGATGTCTTGATCTTTTCTCAGCGTTTCATTCTAGCCTTTCTCCATCCACCATCTATCAATCATCTATCTATCTAGCTATCGATTTCTCTTTTTTGGCTTTAATTTTGTCACTTTTTCTTCTGTCTGCTATACAAATAGCAAATTTTCTTATGTAAGAAAACTGAACACAAGGCCAAAGTAGAATATTCCCTGAAACAGCTACCTTTTCCTTGAAATTGTTCTGTATCTAAAAACACTAGGTGAGGAGTAATGGAAATGTAGACATGAGAAATGAAACTATTTTTTTTTTCTTGTGGAACCTTCATTGTGCTCTTTAGAAGATACATCTGTAGTTTGATATGATAAAAGCAATTATATGATTATGCGGAGTGCGGTGGCTCAAGCCTATAATCCCAGCACTTTGGGAGGCTGAGGTGGGCAGATCACTTGAGGTCAGGAGTTCAAGATTAGCCTGGCCTACATGGTGAAACCCTGTCTCTACTGAAAATAAAAAAAAATTAGGCATGTTGGCATGCACCTGTGGTCCCAGCTACTTGGGAGGCTGGGGCAGGAGAATAGCTTGAACCCGGGAGGCGGAGGTTGCATTGAGTTGAGATTGTGCCACTTCACTCCAGTCTGGGTGACAGCCACATCTCAAAAAAGGTGGCACTGCAGCGAACAGCGTCCACATGTGTGCAGAGAATATTGTTCTGTTTTTGTACGTCAGATGGCTTTGTTAGGTTAGATTCCCTGAAATGGAATGGCCAGGGAATTTAAAAAGGGTTTTGCTGTTGTCACCCAGGCTGGGGTGCAATGGCGCAGTCTTGGCTCACTGCAACCTCCAACCCCCACCCCAACCGAGTTCAAGTGATTCTCCTGCCTCAGGATCCTGAGTAGCTGGGATTACAGGCACCTGCCACTATGCCTGGCTAATTTTTGTATTTTTAGTAGAGATGTGGTTTCGCCATGTTGGCCAGGCTGTTCTCGAACTCCTGGCCTCAGTTGTTCTGCCCACCTCTGCCTCCCAAGGTGCTGGGATTACAGGCTTGAGCCACCTTGCCTGGCCAAGTCTGGTTTTTAAATTTGGAAAATGGGGCTTGTTAACTTTTGTATTGTCTTTGCTGCTGCTTTATCCAGCTTTGCAACCTATAAGCTTCTGTTACTGGAAAATGGTGATGGCGAAGTAATTCCTTTCTTATGTTCCATCACAGAGGGTAGAATGCTAGCTCTAGTATTTTTCAATGCTGCTTTTTAAGTGGTTTATACCATTCAGTACCAACCCTGCATCCTGGGACATGCCACCTTGCTGAAAGTACCATTTCTCTTTGTGAATTCATTCCTTTTTCCAACAAACGTTTATTGAACATCTAATATGACCTGGACATTTGGCTGAATGCTGGAAGTGCAAAGATGAAGGAAACTTGTTTTGTAAGGATGTTAGAATCTAAAGGTGAAGTCTGCACAGCAAGAGACCAGTGGTGGGATAAGGGATCCACTGGTGCAGGAAATTGGAGGGACTTGGAGAGGGAGCATCTCACCTGTCCAAAGAGTGAGGGAAGGCTTTTGGAAAGAAATTGTGTTGATGAAGCTAGGTTTGGAAGGATGGATAGGAGTTAGGCAAGTGAGGAATGGGGTGAACAACTGCAGGAACTTGAATGATATTTTGGGGTAAACTCTCTCTCTTACTCACTCACTCACATTTTGGGTAAAGCAGTATTTCTTCCCCAGGGGTGACTGTGTTTGTTACTGTGGGATGGACACTGGATACTGCATCTAGCAGATACATGCTGTCAATCATCCTACAATATGCAGGACCGCACCCACACAAAGAATAATCCGTCCCCAAATGTCAATAGTATTGAGGCTGAGAAACGCTGTGCTAAGGCACAGGGCAAGTATCGGGTTGGATAATGGCAGAGAAAAGTACCTTGCCTCCTTCCAGAACCTGAGGGTGTGTGACTGTGAGTGTGTGTGTGCACACACACTTGTGTGAAGTGAGAGAAAACTGGTGTTTTCTCTTTTTGAAGTCGGCCTCGTCTAAGCTCTGGACTCCTGCTCTCTGTTGACTCTGTCCAGAGTTAGCGATTCAGCAGGTGTGCCTCCCCATGGGCCCCCTTCACAGTGTCCTCACTTTGATTTATTAGAGCATTTTATTCCCCCTTCAGTGTTTATGACATCCAAGGACTTGGTCGAACCACGAGGAAATGAGAGTGGACAGTGAGACTATTATCATTCATTTTCACTCCCCATAAACATCTTCTGTTTCTGTTTTAGAAGACATTGCTAATCCCCTCGTGCACTGGCTTTGCATGTTTCTTTTTTCAGTCTGCGTTTGAAAGCAAAGTGGTAGTGACTTTTTCCTGATAGCTGCTGAAAAGGTTCCACAGTATTTGGACCGCTGCCTGCGTCTACCCTGGAGCACAAAAGATCCAGGCGTAGAAACTGGTTCTAACAATATCCTTTTAGAGAACACCAAGGGGATGTGAGTCCCTTTCCCTTTGATTTAAAGGCACTGCATCCCTCAAATTCAGAGTTAGAGGGTGACATGTACTTGATCTCTACTTCCTGGGGGCAGGGGACCATAATTAAATGGCTGTGGAAACCCAGAAGCAGCCTACAGAAACCCTTAGGAGCCCTGGGTCTGGGAGGAATCTTTGTGTGTGTGTGTGTGTGTGTGTGTGTGTGTGTGTGTGTGTGTGTGTATGGATATCTGAGTTTAAATTTCTAGAAAAGTATTGGTTTTGATGGCGATGGAGACAGGAATAAGGAGAGAATGCATAAAGGAGAGGGGAATTTCCAGCTTGCTATGATAGATGGAGGCGTGGCGTACCTTCAGGTGCCGTGGTTGTAAGCATCAGAAAAGACTTTGGATAACTTAAGGAGAAGGAAAACATGAGGCTGAATCTGATGGGAGTTTGGTTGCCTGTAACAGAAGCTCACCCAGACTGTGGCTTATTTTCCAGAGGGGGCAGCCCAGCCTTGGTGTACCAGCACCCCGTGCCTCCCAGGCTCTGTTATTGTAGGGACATAGCTTTTACCCATGGTCACCACAACCAGAAGTCCTGGACTTGTCTCTTCATGGCAAGGCCTTTGGCTTGAATCCCTTCTTCCTTCCAGGTGTGATTCAGCTCCAGATTTAGATTCTCAGGAGAGAATCTGGTTGCCTGTTGTTGGTCAAACATCCATTTCTCTGAGCTGAAAACCCTGGAAAGGTTGGAATGAGCAAGAGCTTCTTCATGCTACATATCCATGAAGACACTTTTTAGAAGTAAAAGATTAAAATGGACAGCCTGGTTTTTTTTTTTTGTTTGTTTTTTGTTTTTGGAACCATGAGATTGAAAGGAAAAGAAAGCTGTGTAGCATTTACTGGGTAACTGCCCTGTAAGTTAACCTGTAAACAGTGGACCCCGAAGCATAGTGGATTTGTCCCTCTATTCTCAATCTTCCCTCTGTGTACAACCCACTTTTTCTTTAGGAGATGAACAAAGCTATTTGGGAGGTTCTTCTGAGAAAGCCCAGCATTTAGTGCCCCTCCTCCTGCTCCTCCTCCATAACCTCTTAAGGCTCATCTAAGGTCATTCATACACACACACATGCAGCCATTGAAAACCAACACTTTTCTAGAAATTTAAACACAGATATACCCCCCCCAAAAAAAAAAAATAATTCCTCCCATACCCAGACCCAGGGCTCCTAAAGGTTTCTGTAGGCTGCTTCTGGGTTTCCACAGCCATTTAATTATGGTCTGCTACCCCCAGGAAGTAGAGAGCAAGTACACGTCACCCTCTAACTCTGAATTCTGGAGAGAGATATATATATTTATATCCAGGCATGTAGGCTCACACCTATAAACCCAGCACTTTGGGAGGCCAAGGTGGGCAAATCACCTGAGGTCAGGAGTTGGAGACCAGCCTGGCCAACATGGTGAAACCCCATCTCTGCTAAAAATACAAAAAAAATTAGCCGTGCATGGTGGTGGACGCCTGTAATCCCAGCTACTCAAGAGACTGAGGCAGGAAAATCGCTTGAACCCAGGAGGCGGAGGTTGCAGTGAGCCAAGATTGCACCACTGCCCTTCAGCCTGGGTGACAAGAGCGCAACTCTTAAAAATAAATAATACTATTCTGTTCTTTCCTAATTCTTGATTTCTGGTCCATATATTTGGTTCCTTAATTAAATTGGAGTTCTTAAAACAAAAGAACACAACATTTAGGCACACACTTTTTGGATTCAGATAGCTTTGGATAAATTAATAAAATCTGTCCTTCCATTTTGTCACTTGTAGAATGGGAATGGTACCCATCTTACAGGCTTGCTGTGGGGAGTAAGTGGGATGATAAATGTTAAGTGCTTTCAGCTGTGCTGTACACATATCATTTCTGTAAGTATTGGCTATTTTAAAATTTATCTTTAACACTTTTTATTCTGATAGAGTCATGGGAAGTTAAAAAATAGTACAGAGGGGATCCCTGTACTTCTTACTCACTTTTCTACAACCGTAACTCCTTATATAACTGTAGTACAGGATCAAAACCAGGAAATGTGCATGGGTACAATGTGAGTGTATAATTCCAGGTAGGTTAAATAATGGCCCTTATTAGGATGCCTGCATCCTAATCCGTGGAAGCTATGGATATGCTTTGCTACATGGAAGAGGAGAATTAAGATTGCAGATGAAATTCAAGTTACTGATCCTGTGAAGTTAAAATTGGGAGATTACCCAGGGTTATCTGGTTGGGCACAGTGTGATTGTCAGGATTCCTAAAAGGGGGAGAAGGAGTCGGATGAGTCAGGCAGTGAGATGGCAGCGTAAGAAGGACTCAGCTACACGTGGCTGGCTTTGAAAATGGAGGGAGGTGGCCATGAGCCACAGAAAGTGGGCAGCCTCTAGAATGTGGAAAAGGCAATGAGATGGATTCTCCCCTAGAGCTGCCAAAGGGAACACGCCTCGCTGATGTCTTTTTACTATTTTATTTATTTTTGAGACAGCGTTTTGCTCTCAGCCAAGCTGGAGTGCAGTGGTGCTATCACGGCTCACTGCGATCATTCCATGTCAACCTCCCAAGTAGCTGGGAGGTGCCACCAACCTCCCAAGTAGCTGGCACTACAGCGTGTGCCACCACGCCCGGCTAACTTTTTTGTATTTTTAGTGGAGATGGGGTTTCATCATGTTGCCCAGGCTGGTCTCAAACCCCTGGGCTGAAGCAGTCCTCCCTCCTTGGCCTCCCAAACTGCTGAGATGACAGGACCCTCCTGACGTCTCGATCTTCGCCCCTTCAGATCCCAGTTGGTCTTCTGACTCTAGAGCTATAAAAGAATAAATGTGTGTTATTTCAAGCCGTGCATTTCTTATTAATGTGTCACATAGCTATGGAAAAATATATGTTCTATGCCATTTTATCCCATGCGTAGGTTCATTTAACCACCACCACCACTAAAATACAGGACTGTTCATCTGCACAGAGGCCTCTCTCTGCTACCCCCTGAAGTCACACTCGCCACCCTCCGCCCTCAGCCTTTCTTTCAGCCTGTGAAGAAGCAAAGCTTTTAGCTTTCAGGCATCACCTCATGCTGTCTCTTCTGCCTGGGAGGCACTTTCCCCAGTTTTCCTGGCAAAATTGTCATCTTTTAAGTCCTCTGACAACCCCTCTCTGACAATCTAATCCCAATCAGAATTCCCTCCTAATGTAAACTCTCATTTTATCTTTTAACTTTATTTCATAGCACTTATGCTCTATGGATGATGGTATATTTGGGTGAGAGTATTTGTTTCTCTTTCTCCCCAAGTAGCCTGGAAACTGCATGAGGGCAAAAACTTAGCTTTACTCAGTGTTTTGTCAGCTTCATGTACATGACTGTACACAGAGTCGGAGCTGAGAAAACATTCCTTGCATGTACAAGCAAATGACAATATTGAAGGTACAGAACTGAAATTTTCTCTGGGCTTTTAAGTAGGAGAGTACACAAGCATTGTAAGCAATTCTACCTGCATTTACTCAACAGACTTTTGTTTATCACCTTCAGTGCAGACTGTCATACTAAACTGGTTCTGATTTGGTATATTGGGTAGTTAGACTTCTGTGAACTTCAAGTAGACGGTTGAATATGACTGATCTTGCACAGTGGACACATTTTGCATTTGTTTTTAACTCCCTAGCTGTTTCCAGAAATAGTTCAGTTAATTTGTACTGATAAAATAAATCCCAGTAACAGCGTTATTCCCCAATGAAAGTGGGCTTCCTTTGCCAAACATAATTATCTGGAGAAGGGATTGAAGAAGTCAACTTACCTCTTGGCCAAATGTTTTCTAGAATTATTCAACCAAAGCAGGCTGCACCTAGAGGAAGCCAAACATCTGGATGAAGAACGAAATACCCAGATGTTTTCAAGTATCTGGATGTTTCTAACCATCTGTTTCTCTTAGTTATTGACAAATGATCCAGCTGTTTTGCAGAAGATGGTATACCTTGCCTAACAGAAGAGAGAGGTAACATTCTTAGAAAAATCTGATGTCATCCCATATGTACTAATACACGGTCTCTGTCTTTAATTGAAGCCATGACTTGACCACGGAAATGAGAACAGCTTCATGTTTTTCTGAAGCTGTTCTCTTGCTCTGAGCGCCAGACTGCAAAGGATTTTAGGTTAATTGTCTTGTTTACCATTAGTCTGCATGTTGGTAGCTTGATTCTATTTATAATGTGTTCACACCTTAACCAATAGCTTTACAGATGGCTTATGAGAATACTGATACTCAGTGCTGCTAAAAACAGCCTACTGCCTGAACCCCAGAGTGCTTTTTAAAGTGTAGAAAAGTTTGGTACCTAAAAGTTCTATTGTAAAAAGGAATTTATAGGCCTTAATTGAAAATGCATCTTTCTGGACTAGGAGTTTTGAAGGCTGAGTACCACCCACTCCTTTGCTCCATAATTTTCTTTTGTTTAAGGCAAAGCATAGGTTCTCAGTTTTTTCATATATATATATATTTAAATGATATTAAGACTAGAGTAGAATGACATCATGGGAAGGCTTACTGAAACTTGGAATGGATTTGTAGCTGCCACAAGAATCCTTGTCTGATGTTTGTGGGTCTGT
Source organism: Theropithecus gelada (assembly GCF_003255815.1). NCBI lineage: Eukaryota > Metazoa > Chordata > Mammalia > Primates > Cercopithecidae > Theropithecus > Theropithecus gelada. Next base: position 36,000,009 of record NC_037688.1, read on the forward strand.
AGGACTGAATTTGAAGTCCTTAAAAGGATGTCCTAAGAGCGAATAAAGACGTGGGGCTTGAATTTATGTGTTGTCTTATTACTCTGTCATTTTCTTGAGTGGTACACCAGAGTGCATGGAAAAGTAAATGACAGGAAGCCGCGTGGTAGTTAAGAGTGATGAAGTAGGAGTGAGAACACAGGCTTGGTGCCTGGCGTCAGCACACACATCACAGGCCCTCCCTGTCACAACGGCTGTCATCTGTCTGTGTTTCCAGCACAGCTCTAAAGAGTGACATTTGGAGGCTGGGGAGAGGTGGATGGAGAGGATATGATTCTGTTGACGTTTAGTGACACGTGCTCTTCCCAACCAAATAGATGCAAATGGATTTTATTTGTGTTTGTTAAACACCTGTGTAAGTGACAGACCTGCAGAGACAGGTTGTGGATGGAATGCACATTCAAATCAGTGCACGAGAACAGCAGCTAAAGCCGAAAAACCCAAATGTTTTGCCTAAATACTTGGCTCCGAGTTTTACAAAAAGCCAAATGGTTTCAATTTCATCCTATATAAACCGGATGATTGTGTATTTACTTCTCACATGCCCTGCCAGGGGGATGGTTGGTGGGGGGAAAGACAAGGACAAACAATTCGAAATAGCAAATGAGCCAAAATCCATCTGGATTTTGTTAATGCTGATTATATAGTTTGTTCTGTTGTTTTTAATGTCTACCAAGCCTTCTGTGTATTAGCATTAAGGGAAAAAATGATTTTGTCTTTGACTCCCTTTGTAGTGTAATGCATTGTTATGTATTTCTAAAGTTTTTCTTAAATAGTATATGATAATAATGACTAGCACTTAATGAGTGTTTGCCATGGCCAGGATGAGGCCAAAGGCTTTCACACTTACCCCTTTTTAAACTTCTCAACAACCTGGTGAGATAGATGTTACTAGCCCAATTTAAGGGTGGGGAAAATGGGGATTCACCGATTAAGTCACTTGCCCCTGGCATCATAGAGCCAGTTGGTGTGAGAGGTAGGATTCAAACCCAGGTAGATCTGAATTATATCTTCTGAAGCAACTCTTTATCACCAGATGTGGCTACTTGTAATGATTACTTTGTTTTTATGATTATCAACAAAGTTACTCTGTGGAGCAGGGACAGGCAAACATTTTCCGTAAGGGACAGACAGTATTTTATGCTTTGCAGTGCAGTCTCTTGGAACTATTAATCTCTGTCACTACAGCACAGAAGCAGCCGTGGAGGATACGTAAGTAAATGAGTACAGGAGTGTTTCAATTAAAATTATGTACGGACATGGAAACTTGAACTTTGTATTATTTTCATGGTCACAACTTATTATCTTTTTCAACCATTTAAAATGTGAAAACCATTCTCAGTTTACAAGCCCTATAAACATTGGCATTGGGTTAGGTTTGCATGATGGGCTATAGGATGCTTGTCCAACCCACAGCCCATGGGCCACATGTGGCCCAGGATGGCTTTGAGTGTACCATGACACCAATTTGTAAAAATTCTTAAAGTGTCATGAGATTTCTTTTTTTAGTAGCTCATCAGTTATTGTTAGTGTATTTTATGTGTGGCCCGGGACAATTCTTGCTCTTCTCATGTGACCCGGGGAAGCCAAAAGATTGGATAGTTTGCCAACTTCCACTATTGAGAAATGGTAGAAAATAGGTTAACAACCTGAGTGAAAAATGGAGGGGCTCCTTCAAAATATTTGCCTAGGAGATTCTTGGGAGTAGAAGAATCTGATAGACAGGGGAGGCTGTGGGATTTGTCTTGAAACTTAGAGCATGATCTGTTTTTTTCTGTGGATTTGTTTAAGGTGCTTTGTGTGTTCTGATGGGAATTACATCAGGGCTGTGGAGGCTGTTCAAACAGTTCCATGGTGTCCCCATGGTACAGATTTCCTCATTTACCCATGCAACACATAACTTACTGAGCACCTACTAAGTGCCCCATACTATTGCTACATAACATTTATACAATGTAAAATAAAACCGGCTGGGTGCGGTGACTTGCGCCTGTAATCCCAGCACTTTGGGAGGCTGAGGCGGGCAGATCACTTGAGGTCAGGAGTTTGAGACCAGCGTGGCGAACATGGTGAAACCCTGTCTATTCTGAAAGTACAAAAATCATCCAGGCATGGTGACATGTGCCTTTAGTCTCAGCTATTCAGGAGGCTGAGGCACAAGAATCGCCTGAAACCAGGAGGCAGAGGTTGCAATGAGCCAAGATCACACCACTGCACTCCAGCCTGGGTGACAGAGTGAGACTATCTCAAAGAAAAAGAAAATAAAACAGACGTTCCTTACCTACAGCTTGCCATGACTTGGGGATCTTGTATTAATAGCAGGGAGACAGACAGTAAGCACACAAGGCTCAATTAATGACAGTGTTATCAGAAGACCCGGCAGCTTCTGCTTTTTCTACCCTCCTCTTTGAGCTCTTTTTAAACTAATAGAGTACTGGATTTGAACATACTATATAGTGGGAGGAAGAGGAGGGAACCTCAGTGAGAAGGGCTGACTGTCCTCTAAGTGGATCATGGTCCCTGTTCGGTTGTGAGGCTGTGGACTTTCCTTGTCGTGCATGGCATTGAAAGAACAGGGAAGGGTGGATTCCCCGTCTCTTCTTCCTCTTTGGAATGAGGAAAACATGTTTCTATTCCAAATGTTCTTTGATAAATAAGCTTGCATGTTCCTGACTACTGTAACATACATTGTCTTTTTCTTCTGTCCAACATACTTGAGTAATTATAGAGCTTGTTGAGCCTACAAATGGATAGGAACCCAGTGCCTGCACTCTTAAGGACTCAGAAGCCTGCCCACAGTTGTGTGTGGTGTGGTCTGAAGAATAAGCATAGATGCCCCTTTACTGAGCAGCAACTGGGCGCAGGGCACTCTGCTAGGCATTTCTGGATGCATTTTCCTCCTCCAACATTCATTTTCCCCTATAAGGTTATTTCCTCTGTGTTACAGACGAGAAAAATCAATTCACAGCTAGTTTAAGTGAGTTGCTCAAGGCCACAGTAAGTTTGAAGTGGCAAGGATGGGATATGAACTTCTGTCTGCTTGATTCCAAAACCCTGGAACCCTGGCCTTTCCCGTTCAGGTCATGCTGCTTCCCTCAAGGCAAAGGAACTGAGGTTTTCTGTTTGCAGGGAGGTGGTGGCTCTTGTTTCCCTGGTCTTAGATACTGCTCACCTCGCTGTGGAAATGTAAAAGTGAAAAGTCAGACAGCACCAAGTGTTGCTGGGAATATGGAGAAACTGGAATCCTCACACACCACTGGTGGGGATGTAACAGCTAACTGGGAAAACAGTCTGCGGTTCCTCCCATAGTTAAGAGTTGGCACAAGACCTAGCAGATCCACTCCTGGGTATGTATCAAAGAGAAATGAAAACATGGACAAAGAGTTGTACATGAATGTTAATAGCTGCATTGTTCATAATAGCCAATAGATGGAAAAAACTCTAATGTCCATCAATGGACAAATGGATAAATAAGTTGTGGTAAACCCGTGTAATGGAATATTCCATTTTATATTCATAAAAATGGATGAAATCCTGAGACATTCTGTAATGTGAGTGAACCTAGTAAATATGCTAAGTCAAAGAAGTTAGTTATAAAAGTCCACATATGGTGAAATTCTGTTCTATGATATGTCCAGAATAGGGAAATTTAGAGATAGAAAACAGATGAGTGATGGCTCAGGGCTGGGGGAGTTTGGTGTGAGTGGGATAGGAGGGGTATAGGTAAAGGTGATGAAAATGTTTTGCAGTTGTCTGAGTTGGTTGCACAACTCTGTAAATGTACTAAAAATCTTTGCAATGTGCAATTTAAATGGGTGAATTGTATGGTATGTCAATTATATCTCAATAAAGCTGTTAAAAAATGTGAAAGTAGCAATTAATCTTTGCTCCCAGAGAAAACCGCTTGCGGCCCGACCTGCTTATAGGCACAAAAACCCATTCCTCAGATTTCTTGGCCATGCTGGAAGCCTGGCTTGTGTGTGGGTCTCAAGTCTCTCTAACAGACTGGGAATGTTGGTCTTGTCACAGGGCTGCAGCAGCCTTTAAAGCTAGAAGGAACCGCTCAGAGTAACGGGTTCCTTTGAATCCTTTTCCATCGCAATGCAAATGTTTACGAGCTCTAATCAGGAGAAATGAAAAATCACATGTCTAATTTTAAATATGTTGCCTCTGATCACAGGTGTTGTTAAAACAGCTCTTTTATGACTTTATAAATACTCAGAGATTTATTTTGAAGCAATGTTTCATTATTCCTATACTATGATTAAATATTGAGACTATTGCTTTTCCAATTGTTCTATTGCAGTATTTAATGAGTGCAATTAAATGGAAAAATTGCCTTTTTAACTGATGATAGTCCATTAGTGTCTCTGTCTCTTCAGAAAAGAAAAGAAGTGAATTATTAGAATGACAAATGAGGCAAAGTTCCCACCGTGATGGAGAGGTGCGATTTCCCTCCACATAATCTTCAATTAGTGATCTCTGTAAGAGGATGTTTTTCAAAAGGGTAATAGAGAAGTAATGAGATCAGAAGGAGGTCAACCCGGCCTTCTCCGTTTGGCAGCTTGATTAATTTATTTCTCCTTCTTGGAGATTGCTGCAAGGGGCTTTTGTCACCCTGTGTTTTTCATGGGACTGTAACCTGAGTGACTGCTGATACATTAGCCTTGCAGGCAAGGAAGCAAGTCCGTTGTCCTGGAAGGGAAGGCATAGAAGTTAAGGGTTTCTTTGCTTTTGCAACTTGAACACACTCATTGGGAGCTTTGGATAATGACGATGATGATGGTTTTAAGAATTAATCAAGTTAAAGGCTATGAAATGATGCCCACTGTGGGTCCTGTGCCTGGTGTTCGGCACATACAACATCATTTCATTGTCACAGCCCTTGTGACATGATAGGGCTGTTTTGCAGATGAGGAAATGCAGGCTCGGAGAGCTACCTACCATTGTACCCTTAAGCAGAAGGGAGGTAGGAGTGAATCCCTGTCTGCCTCCTAAACTTTGAGCTCCCCTCCAGAAGTCCATGGCCCTTAGAAGCTCTGTACTCAACCATTAAATTCTTTTCATTGTGCTGAGGAGCAAGGAAACAGGGATCACACAGCTAGATCGCAATGGGGGAACTTGAACTATGGGGTTCCTCACAAAAGGGTAAAACACAACGGTTGCTGTCATTTTATGCTTTATGTTAAGTGTGGATATGCTCAGTTGCAGAAACCTAAATTGCTAAATTGCAAGGCTGTGTATGATATGCCAATTTGGCATATTCTGTCTTTTTATATGCTGCCACCCCCATCATATTGATGAAAATGCCAAGTTGTAATTATCCACCGGGAGAAACAAGGGGTTGAACACTGTTACAGCGTAAAGGAAGCTGGGCCTAGTAAAGGAATGTAAATACCAAAATTCTGGCACCACTGCTACTTACTGTGTTTCTTTGGACATGTTGCTCAACCTCTCTGACTTTATTTCTCCGCCCCACCCCCGCCCCAACGCCTCAGTCTGTGGCAGAGTTGTTACATTATTGAAAAGGAACATAAAGCATATTTTCTGGCATTCAGCATATGTTTAATTTATAATTTTTGTTTTTATCATTAATACCAACAGATTGCTGTGTTCTTGCCTGCCACTGACATGGACTTAATTGTTTCATTTAGACATTTAAATGTACAATATAGTTAAAATGCAGATGTAACTTTCATTGTCAAAACATGCTTATTTTAAGAAATGTCTTTCTCTAATAAAGCTCAATTTCTGGGGCTTTTTAGGTTGTATTCTATATGAATCTTGAACGCTGAACTTTCTCACCACGGAGATGACACACACATACAATTTTTACTTTGCAAACTGAATTTCTCTTGCTGCTTTTTCTTATGGTCCCCAGAGGCTCATTATCATCAACACCATCAATTAATAGTCATCCTTGGCTTCCTGGATCCTCAGCACTGCACTGGGCACTGCCCCCCAGGAACATCCATGCACCTCAAATCCTGACCTTGTGACTCTAAAGCCCCTAAGTGACCCCACACTGAAGAATCTGGCGAAGCCCATCCAAGCCCAGAGTTCATTTAAGTGGCAGCGACGGGACTAAATTATAGGCCAGGTCTGTCTTATGAAAGATGATAAATGGATGTGTCATACTGGGAAAGAAATCACTCTGTCATCATATGACAGGCTGGCTTGATTTCTTTGCACCAGTGTCCCTAAAAGTTGGGATGGGGGTGTGAAGCATGCCAGCTTTCAAAGCCAGTTTCTGGCCAGGCGCGGTGGCTCATGCCTGTAATCCCAGCACTTGGGGAGGCCGAGGGGGGGGGATCACGAGATCAGGAGATAGAGACCATCCTGGCTAACACGGTGAAACCCTGTCTCTACTAAAAATACAAAAAATTAGCTGGGCATGGTGGCGGGCACCTGTAGTCCCAGCTACTCGGGAGGCTGAGGCAGGAGAATGGTGTGAACCCGGGAGGCGGAGCTTGCAATGAGCCGAGATCGTGCCACTGCACTCCAGCCTGGGCGACAGAGCGAGACTCCGTCTCAAAAAAAAAAAAAAAAAAAAAAAGCCAGTTTCCACTCCGTTTTGTGCTGTACCTCCCCAGTTACAAATCTGGGGCATCTTCACTGGACTCTTCAAGCCCCAGTACCCTTAGTGTGAAAGGAGAAGACTCATTGGGCAGGGCATAGGAGGCTTCAGTGAGAATGAAGCTCGATCATGCTTGTAGAACATGGAGCACTCGGCAAATGTAAGTAACAGCCCATCTTCTCCAATAATTTGGGATATTAGGACTCCTTTCACTCCAACTCCCACTGGGAATCCTCTTTGCCATGACACACAGCTTCCACAACCTTTTACTTTTGTTAAAAACAATTTTTTTTAAAACAGTGATCTTTGGTTTTCTCAGTAGAGATGCTTTCCTCTGAATAGCAAGCAGGTAGCTAAAGTCTTCTCCTTGAGACCCCCGACCATGGCTCTATTATTTAGTCTACAGTGGTTCTTTGTACAGCACCCAGTGCTGGCCTGAGAAAGCAAGGTACTAGGAATGAGCAAGCCTGAATGAGTCCTGATTTTTTTTTTCTTTTTCTTTTTTTTTTTTTTTAATTGAGATAGTCTCCTTCTGTTGCCCAGGCTGGAGTACAGTGGCACAATCTTGGCTCATGGCAACTTCAAACTTCTAGGCTCAAGCCATCCTCTCATCTCAGCCACTTAGTAGCTTGGATTATAGGCTCGTACCACCTTGTATGGCCAATTTTTGTATTTTTAGTAGAGATGATGTTTTGCCATGTTGGTCAGGCTGATCTTGAACTCCTGGCCTCATGTGATTCCCCCAACCTCAGCGTCCCAAAGTGTTGGGATTATAGGCGTGAGCCTCTGTATCTGACTGAGTCTTGATTTCTTAAATTTCACAATCCCTTACCTGTAACTCAGAAATTCCGAAACCTTCAAAAAACAACGAAGTTCTTAAGTTTGTGGCAGACTCAAATTCAAGTGGCAGCAGAAGTTGAGTTGGAATTGTCATGGTCTTGTTTATAATGTTCGTTTTTCTTGTCATGTGATTTGATCTTTGGGTATATGTTAACACCCCACTAGGGATATTTCATAGTATATGGTTGATGTAGGTCATAAAAAATTTAGAATCCTTCAACACGTACTTGGATTTTAGATGAAGAATCATAGATTTTTATTTATGTGGCTTTGGGTGAGCTGTTTAATTTTCATTTCAAGTTTCTGGTAAGATGATAATGATAACAGGGATAACCCTATAAGAATGTTGCAAAGGTTTCGTACTTTATTCTTGCAACAAATATTTATTGGAGTCCTGTAATCAAGGGAGAGTAAGATAAATAAGATAGAATGAGGAAATTTGATGAATCCGGAGTTAGTGCAATAAGAGTTATTAGAAAGAACAGAAATACTCTTTTTTTTTTTTTGAGACGGAGTCTCGCTCTGTGGCCCAGGCTGGAGTGCAGTGGCCGGATCTCAGCTCACTGCAAGCTCCGCCTCCTGGGTTCACGCCATTCTCCAGCCTCAGCCTCCCGAGTAGCTGGGACTACAGGCGCCCGCCACCTCGCCCGGCTAGTTTTTTGTATTTCTTAATAGAGACGGGGTTTCACCCTGTTAGCCAGGATGGTCTCGATCTCCTGACCTCGTGATCTGCCCGTCTCGGCCTCCCAAAGTGCTGGGATTACAGGCGTGAGCCACCGCGCCCGGCCAGAAATACTCTTGATAATGCTGATGTGACTGGAGTTTTGACAAGCAGTCTGGGACTTCTGCTGAAAAGTGCTCTTGAAGCCGAGCAAAATCATTTCCACACCCTCAGCACCTCCAGTTTTTCCTGGCTCTAGTCTCAGGGCAGTTGACCTTCTGCTGATTTTTTTTTTTTAAATTTTTATTTATTTGTTTTTTTACAGTCTCACTCTGTCACCCAGGCTGGAGTGCAGTGGCGTCATCTCGGCTCACTGCAGCCTCCGCCTCCGCCTCCCGGGTTGAAGTGATTCTCCTGCCTCAGCCTCTCGAGTAGCTGGGATTACAGGCGCCCATCACCATGACTGGCTGATTCTTAATTTTTGTAGGACAAGGTTTCAGCATGTTGGCCAGGCTGGTCTTGGACTCCTGACCTTAAATGATTCACCAACCTTGGCCTCCCAAAGTGCTGGGATTACAGGTGTGAGCCACCACACCCGGCCTGCTGATGTATTTTCAGTTATCAAAAGAAACAGTTACAGTGAAATTGCAACCCTAGGGTATCAGTGGACTGAGCATTTGTTTCTCATTTTCTTGAGATGGTAGAATTTCCTCCTTTGGCTACTTCTGTTCAGCCAGTTCTCCTCTGTGGGCATTTGGAGAAGGGCTCTCTGAAACAAATATGAAATGATGAGGGATGCAAAAAACTTGCTTTGTTTCTTAAAACAACCTCCACCACGAAGGTTCCAGAAAGAGTGGCGTTTCTGCATTTGCTGACCCTGTCGCCAGTAGCCTGGAATAAACAGCAACAATAGTTCCTGAGACTTTGTGGCAAATGTGACCTATCTTTGTAGTTCTCGGGCAGGCATGTGACTGTGGCCCCTGAGGCCAAGTTGCAAGGTCTTTGGATGAATTTTGTCGCATCTGGCAATGTCCCCAGTGCAACCTATATAAAAATATAGCAGTTTCCTGCACAGACTTAAGGGAAGAAACAGTTGCAGGGAAGGGTGCTCTGTTGTTCCTGCCAATGTAGCCAAGACATACATGGGGAGGTCTTTTTTCTTTTTTACGATTTTTTCTTTCTTTTTTGTTGTCTTTTTTCTTTTTGAGACAGGGTGTTGCTCTGTCACCCTGGCTGGAATACAGTGGTAGAATTGTAACTAACTGCAGCCTCAAACTCCTTGGCTCCAGTAATCCTCCTACCTCAGCCTCCCAAGTAGCTGGGACTACAGGCATGTACCACCATGCCCAGCTAATCTTTTATTTTTTGTAGAGACGAGGTCTTGCCGTGTTGCCCACAGTAACATAGTAAGTATCGAATTCCTGGCCTCAGGCGATCCTCCAGTCTTGTCTTCCCAAAGTACTGGGACTACAGGCATGAGTCACTGTGCCTGGTGCTTTCTTTTGGTCTTTTTCTAATAACAATTGCTATAGATTGTAATCCTTAGTGCCTAATGTTCAAAATACCCTAAAAGCCTAAATGTTTGAAAACATTACTTAAAGATTGAAGTTATCACGTAGTAACAAGGATTCATTTTTATGATTGTTGATTTAATAAAAACCAGTAACTATGAAGATCGTTAATGCCACTGATCTCTTAAAGTGGTTAAAGTGATAAATTTTGTTATGTATATTTTACCACAAATTAGATAAAATTAACATTTCAAACAAGCCAAAGCTCTATTTAAATGTCCTAAATTAATGTGTTTTAAAAAGAAATTTCACCTGAGATCAAATGTTCCCTTTGTGTTGTCAAAGGTGAAGACAAAGTGGGAGTAAAATTTCTTTTTTTTTTTTTTTTTGAGACAGTCTTGCTCTGTTGCCAGGCTGGAGTGCAGTGGCACGATCTCAGTTCAATGCAACCTCCGCCTCCCGGGTTCAAGCAATGCTCCTGCCTCAGCCTCCCGAGTAGCTGGGACTACAGGCGCCTGCTGCCACGGCCAGCTAATTTTTGTATTTTTAGTAGAGATGGGCTTTCCCCATGTTGGCCAGGATGGTCTTGATCTTTTGACCTTGTGATCTTCCCGCCTTGGCCTCCCAAAGTGCTGGAATTACAGGCGTGAGCCGCCATGCCTGACTGGGAGTAACATTTCTGTACAACTATATGTGGGTGCATTTTTCTGAACATGTCAGTGAAGTTTAAATATTCCTCTCACTTCTTTGAGTCACCCTCAAAGAGGAATTCAATTTACTACTTCATTTGTACTTTTCAAACTTCCTCCTGGAAACAGAAGAAAATAAAATTAGATTTTTGTAAGCTGAGATGATATGCATGTTCTTATTTTCAATATAGTTAGTGTCTCCACTTTAGTTTTAAACACAACCTCATAATATAAACAGTCTTTTCTGGAGCAGTCTATTTATTCAGACAGGTGGAAGTCGACGCTAAAGATTGACGTTAAATTGAGGAAACCATTCATGTAGTAAATAAGATAATTTGTTTCTGCCCCCCAAAAGATTAAAATATAGATTTTTTTCAAAGTCTGTATTTTTAACACCTACGGTCCCTGAATATGTTCGATTGAGATTTGTGTCCGTAATTTGGAAGGGTTTCTTGTTGGAACTGAAATACTCTTAATTTGCAGAAATTATCACTGAGGGTGTTTGCTTCTTTATGCTTGAGTTTCTTGTATTTGTTACTAAATGTTTAGAAGTTATGTTGATTCTCAAAATGATAGTTAAGGATGAAGGTAATATTAGCATATTTATTTTTATCTGTGTACTTTTTGCAACTTATAACCCCTTCAGGTCCAAATAAAACAGGCAACCAGGTAATAAACCAATTACTTACTAATACAGATCGCTTCATGACAGTCTGTGATTTTCTAGTTTATATATTGGTGAGATTCTTTGGAGACTGTCTTTGTAATATAGCTAGTTTTTGCCCATTCATTTTGCTTTGACTTCCTTGTAGAAGCATAAAGGTGTAAGAGAGTGGGCCAGACAGCACACAGACGTGGCCCTGTAACCACCCTTGTGTAAAATCGGAGTAATATTCCGTATCCTTGCTTATTTCACGGGGTTCATGGGTAATGACTGTAAATGACACAGGAGACGAGGAATAGAGTTTTGTTATCCTGATACACACATCCTTAAATGCCTCTTGCTGTGTAGACATGGGTTTGTCCATATTAATAGTATTTTATGAAGCGCCAGTTGTGTGTCTGGTTTACGGCATATGCTTTGGCATACATTGCTTTATTTAATTCTTCCAACAACGTGTGAGATATCTGTTTGAATTATCCCCCTTTTACAGACAAAGAAACTAAGATTTAGAGAGGTTATGCAGTCTGCCAACAGGGAGAATTTGGAGCTGGAATTTGAACCAGGCAGGCTGACTCCAAAGCTGCGTCCTCAAGCAGTACATCAGAGCTGAGGATGGTCAGGTTTGGAACGCCATTCAGCTGCTCTCAGGCAGTCTGATTCCTATTTCTCTGAGGCTCAGTTCAAGCCTTCCCTGGGCCCTGAAAGACTACTTAGGTTCGGGTGTCCTGTGTCTTTAGTTGTTTTGTAGCCCAGCTACATCCTGGGTTACGTCTTTCCCCACCCCAAGCCTTTTTTGCCGTCTCTTTTTCCCGGAAAGCCTGGAAACTTGCCTAAAGAGACAGAATCCCAGATCCCAGATGGATCTCCTAATTTAGAATCTCTGCCTCTGCGTTTCTAAAATCCTTCCCAGAGAATTATTTGACCAGTTAAAGCTTAAGAAACACCCCGGTGGATTATGAGTGCCTTCCAGCCAAGAATGGGTGTTTCCTCTCTGCAGTCTCAGGGCCCAGGACACTCCTCCGGTGGCATAGCCTGTGATTTGTATGGGCTACGTGAGTTCTTGCGCTAACAAGCTAAAAGAGGGATGTTAGAGAAAAGGGATGTTAGAGATCTTTTGGGTCCGTGCTGTAAGGTGAAAGGCTTATTCCATCTGCTCGAGAACAAACACAGCCATTTGTCTACCCCACGTATTTATATAGTTCAATTAAGTGGGCAGGTAAACTCATTTTTGGGGTGGTTAATGATCTAATGATTTTCCTCTCTGTCATTGTGATTGGATATGATAATCTGAGAGTTGCCGAAATTATTGCCTTTGTTATAGTTTTAATAATGTCGTCACGATGACTGAGGATCACTAACAGAGTGTTAATTTTGCTTTGCTAACTGTGCATTCAGAACCTTACAAACATTATGGGTTCCACAGGAAATAGTAGCCCCATTTTGCAAATGAAGAGGCTGAGGCTCAGAAGTTTTAAATTGTTTAATGTCGCACAGTTCAGTGTGAAGTTGGAATGCAAACTAAGATGTTTCCATTGCTTATAATCTTAACTATAATAATCATAAACCATGTTATGTGACTCAGAACCATTGTACATAAAGTATACAACAATCTTTTTAACCAAGATTCTTCACTTGGGTATTCTGAATAGCATGGAAGAACATTATAGTTTTTTTTTTTTTTTTGGAAGACAGAGTCTAGCTCTGTTACCTAGGCTGGAGTGCAGTGGTGCGATCTGAGCACACTGCAACCTCTGCCTCCCAGATTCAAGCGATTCTCCTGCCTCAGCCTCCCAAGTAGCTGGGACTACAGGAGTGCACCACCAAGCCCAGGTAATGTTTGCAGTTTTAGTAGAGACGGGGTTTCACTGTGTTGGCTAGGCTGGTCTCAACCTCCTGACCTCAGGTGATCCGCCTGCCTTGGCTTCTCAAAGTACTGGGATTACAGACATGAGCCACCACACCTGGCCAATTTTGTATAGTGGGTATTATATTTTTAAAAATTGTATTTTAATGTTTACGTAGAAAAAGTTGCCTTAACCATGATAATCATGGGATTTAGTGAGTGTAATCTGTTCTGATGTGACACTTAGTTTAACTGGTAAAAAATATTTTGACAGAATTTAAGATTTGTTCTTTTTGCTTTCTCCATCAATGCAAAATAATCAGTATATCATATTTATAGAATTGTGCTAAAATATGCATATATACATAAACACATATTCATCTTAATTGATGTTAATTGAAATGTAGGAGTACTTCAGTTCTCCAGAATACATATTTCATAAGCAGGAGGCATATATGTTTGTGTATGTGTATGTAGATAGACTTCCTATACATACACATGCAATACAATTTCAAATGGTTCCTCTGTTCAGCAGATGTGACCCAAAATTTTGGCTTAAGTTATCTGGTGTTTTGTTTTAACACATACGTGAATTTTAAATGGTTAATCCACTTAGGAAGTTTCAGTTAAGGGCCTGTTAAAAAGAAAAACACAGAACAACACAGTGATAGCAGAAAGGGTATCATCTCCTCCCCCTCTTCTTCTCTTTCTTTTAGAAGCCTTGCGTGATCCATTGATGGTAAATATTTCATGTACTTTGCATATCAGCCTGAGTTCCTTTTGTGAAGTCAGGTAAATGGAATGTAAATCCCCACGTCCTCCAGACGGTAAAACGGCATTATTTGATGTTACATCACATAAAGATGCAGATTTGATTCCCCCTTTACTCACGCTGTAAAAACAAAGTTTTTAAAGTGGTTAGCCATACCTGGAAATGTAAATGCATTCGCCTAATGTAATGCCAAAGAAAAATTAAGACAAATGATACCACATCGCTGCCACAAACTGCGGCTCGTACAAAATTCACTTTAGTTATTATGCTGTGAATACGGGCTCTCACCCTCCTCTGTGAATGCACAATTTATGTTGAATGCAACATGAATCATTTTAATAGACCAAGCAAAAAGTCCCCAAAGTCGATTTTCAAATTATGAACCTTGGAACAGAATATAACAACAGCGAACAACAAATAGTTCAGACTTTACTCTGAGCTATGAGTGAACCATTAAAGATACAGCAAGCACTTTCGGTGAGGTGTTATACAATTCATAGCCTAATGGCAAAAATATCAGAAATGGGGGATTTTTTAACGCTGTTTTTCCAGCCGTCATTCTGTTCAACTATTTTCACATTTGTGTAATCAAGATATTCCCAAACAGAACATAGAGTTGTGTATTGTTTGGAACTAATTATATGTATTATAAATCCAAGAATTAATTTAAATGACCCAGTTTCCACAGAGAAAAAAGCCACACTGTTTTAAATAGCTAACGAAAGAAAATGCTAACCCATATGGGATAAATTTCCAAAGAATTAAAACCACCCACTGGGAAAATGGGACAGTCTCCCTCCACACACACACACACATACACAGAAAATCACCAAATCGTACCTGAACAAGATGAAGAAAATTAAACTCATTGAGGAGATAGGACCTTTTTAAAAAAACTATTCAGGCAGCAAATGGTGAGATGGGTATTTATTATGAGATACCCGAAGACAGAGACCAGAGGTTCCCCAAGTAGCCCCTGGACCTGCAGTGTCAGCATCACCTGGTAGCTTGTTAGATGTGGAGATTCTTGTGCTTTATTCCAGACGTACTGAGTCAGAAGCTTGTGGGGTGAGGCCTGCAATCTGAGGCTTTTTATTTTTTCTAAAACTTTTAAGTTCCAGGGTACATGTGTAAGATGTGCAGGTTTGTCACATAAGTAACCATCTGCCATGGTGGTTTGCTGCATAGATCAACTTACCACCTAGGTATGAAGCCTAGCATCCATTAGCTATTCTTCCTGATGCTCTTCCTCCCCACCACCCGCAAGCCCCAGTGTGTGTGATCTGACCCCACTATGTGTCCATGTGTTCTCATCATGCAGCTCCCACTTATAAACGAGAGCATGCAGTGTTTGGTTTTCAGTTTCTCCATAAGTTTGCCCGGGATAACGGCTTCCAGCTCCATCCACGTCCCTGCAGAGGACATGATCTCATTCCTTTTTATGGCTGTATAATATTCCATGGTGTATATGTACCACATTTTCTTCATCCATTTATGGGCATTGGGGGTGATTCCATGTCCTTGCTCTTGTGAATACCATTTGACCCAGCAATCCCATTACTGGGTATATAACCAAAGGAATATAAGTCATTGTATTAGAAAGGTACATGGACATGTATGTTGACTGCAGCACTATTCACAATAGAAAAGACATGGAATCCACCCAATCTGAGTTTTAGCAAGTCTTCCATGTGATTCTGAGACAGGCTTATGTTCGTGCGGTTCTGGTTCTGCAGAACCAAGGTGGGCCCCAAAATTTGCATTTCTGAAAGGTACTAGCTGGGCATGATGACTCACACTTGTAATCCCAGCACTTTGTCAGGCCGAGGCGAGTGGATCACTTGAGGCCAGGAGTTCGAGACCAGCCTTGCCAACATGGCGAAACTCCATCTCTACTAAAAATACAAAAATTAGCCAGGTGTGGTGGCTATAGTCCCAGCTACTTGGAAGGCTGAGGCAGGAGAATTGCTTGAACCTGGGAGGCAGAGGTTGCAGTGAGCCGAGATCACGCCACTGCACTCCAACCTTGGTGACAGAGCCAGACTGTCTCAAATAAAATAAAATAAATAAATGTGTAAAAGGTACCCAGGTGATGTTAACGCTACTTGTCTTGGCCAATGAAATGAAAAGCCTACAGATCGGGCATGGTGGCTCATGCCTGTGATCCCACAACTTTGCGAGGCCGAGACAGGCAGATCACCTGAATTCAGGAGTTCAAAAACCAGCCTGACCAACATGGTGGAATCCCGTCCCTACTAAAAATACAAAAAAAAAAAAAGCCTGGCGTGATGACATGTGCCTGTAGTCCCAGCTACTCGGGAGGCTGAGGTGGGAGAATCTCTTGAACCCAGGAGGTGAAGGTTGCAGTGAGCCAAGATCTCACCACTGCCCTCTAGCCTAGACTTCAGAGAGAGACCCCGTCTCAAAAAAACAAAAAACAAAGCCTACAGTTGACAGGCAGATAACAGAGGGAGCGAAGCAATGTTGTCGAAGACAATAGGGAGTGGTGAGGGCCTGTCAGACAGCACAGTCCCCATCTGTACTTTGGGAGGTAATGACTTCAGTTCCAGCTGCCTGTTGACATGGGGGAACACAGACCCTCTAATTTTTTTTAAATTAGAAGCTGAAAGTTTTGACTTGTGAAAATGGTATTTCCTGAGTTTTTACAATTACAGTATTAAGATATTCCGAGGCTTTTGTTTGTTTTGGAGACAAAGTTTTGCTCTTGTTTCCCAGGCTGGAGTGCAGTGGCGCAGTCTCCTCTGCCTCCCAGTTCAAGCCATTCTCCTGCCTCAGCATCCCAAGTAGCTGGGATTATAGGTGCCCGCCACCATGCCCGGCTAATTTTTTTTTTTTTTTTTTTTTAGTAGAGACGGGGTTTTATTATGTTGGCCAGGCTGATCTCGAACTCCTGACCTTATGTGATCCACCTGCCTCAGCCTGCCAAAGGGTTCGGATTACAGGTGTCAGCTACTGTGCCTGGCCCTAAGATAATCCTAATTTTAAGTAACTGGTAACTCATAAGCTTTTTAAACACTCTGCAGTTCAGAGAAAACATGTTTGTAGTAGGTAGCCAGTTTATACCCTGTGTAAGACTGTGTTGTTAGCAAATCCCTCAANCCTGCCCTTGGCATGAGGGTATTATTACCATCTTGCAGTAGTGTGGCACATTTGTTACAATTAATAAACCAGTATTGATACATTATTAACTAGTGTATAGTTTACATGAGGGGCCACTTCTTGTGTTGTACATTCTATGGGTTTGTTAAATGCATAATGACTGGTATCTACCATTCCAATTTCATATGGCATAGTTTCACCCCACTAAAAGTCCCCTGAAAGTTTTTTAAAAGTACTGTTTGGCCATGTCCTCATTTCCCCAGCAAAGTCCTTATGAGAATTTAGGCTCTTTAGACTGGAGGATCTCAGTGCTCAGAACGAGATATCCCTGTATTCCAAGGTGCCTCCAGCAAGTATAATTGAATCTTGAAGCTAGAGTTTCTTGGCTGTCATATTTCCCTTTTGTTTCTGCCATGAAGGAGCGGAGACCCATGTGACCTCAGTGGAAGAACTGGTGTAGAAGCGCCCTGTCTGTTCCTGGCAGTGCCTGTCCTGCTAACCTTCGTGTCTCTTGCTGGGGTCTTCATCAGTAAGAGACCTCACAAGATGCTTTATCAGGTCACCTGGCAACCAAGCTGATGAGGATAGCAGTTTGTTTTGTTCTTTTAAAACATACATAAAATTGTTTTTATCAAACATGACAGATCAAAAGCCTTCTGGAAAGGAGAGATGCTGACTCATTTAGGCAGTGTCTTTTGCATTCCCATGGTATACTCATTACTATTACTATGAATTTATCACATGCAAACTGCTAAAAAATTAATTTTGTGAATGAAAGCAGCATGCAAATTTACTATCATATTCGGCAACCAAATTTTTACCACTTGCCTGATGCTGCCTGGTGAGCAGGTGGAAATGTAGACGCCAGCACCCTCATGGATTCCCAGCTCCTGAGAGTTTGAATAGTGTGTGAAATCTGTAGAGACAAGGTGGTTGTTTTCCCCAGTCATAAAGGGTGCAATTTTATCCCTGCAAAATTGTCTTGGTTTTTTTTTTTTTTGCCCTTTGGGGGACAAAATGTCTTTATGTTAAATTGTTTTATTATTGTTACCTTAATGGAGTTAAGGGCACCTAAAATATTCTTACAGAGAGAGATTCTGTGGTTTCCACAAGTAACCAGATAATTTTTCATGGCAGAGAATTATTTTTTCAATGCCTATTGTCCCTTGAATCTTTGGGGGGAGTTAGAGATAGGAAAATACCATCATCTACCATAAATTCAGTTGATAAATAGAAATGGCGAGAAATCCAGGTTGTGCTCTGTCATAATTTAAGCCTAATACGTGATTGTCTACATACTTACAAGTTATCACCTTTTTATTCCTTCTTTTTCTGTTTTGTTCTTCCATTTTTATGTTTTGCTATGCCATTCATTGTATTTTTGTTTCTTTTTGTAAAAATCATACAGAGTTTAAAATTAGTCAGGTATGTCTATTAAATTTTTACATAAAAAGTTAAAGCAGCCCTCAGCATCAACTGTTTCTTCATTTCTAACTGATTTAGCGAATTCAGTTGGTCTTTATATATGTAGCTTTACGTAATTGCATGTAAACTGTTACTTCTTGATTTTCTAGTCTTAAATATTATCTGTAGGTTTTTCAATAAGAAGGAAATTTAGCTTTTTTCTACTTTTATGCGCCATGATGATGTACGTCTTTTTCTGCATCATCAATATAGTGATATCAAAAATGATGATTTTTAAGAAGACAGTTTGTTTAAATTGTTAGAAATAAGTAAATGTATGCACCACTTTGCCATGTAGCATATCAAGATTATTTTTCTTTCTTGCACCTTTTATTTTCCCTGGAGTTAATACTCCTCTGTTTTTTTTTTTAAGAAATTTGCTTAGTTTTTGATGTACCTATCACTCATTCTACGTCAAACTTTCATGTGATTGTCTAAATCTCAGTTCCTTTTACTGGAAAAAAAATTTCCCTGGAGCCTGTGTACCTTCTGCAGTTTGGGGTTGTTGTCCTCTGTGCTTGGTGCACAGGAATACTTGGTGATGTTCTCTTTACAACTGCCCTCACATTATATCCTGGGAAGTTCACTTACCTGTAACCTGAGTTTGAGCTTCTCTTCCACATCTTCTCCTGTATTGGTTTGCTTATTGTTTTGTGTGAGCATGTCTTGTAGTAGCTTTCTGAAAAAGGATAATGGAATGTGTGTGTGTGTGTGTGTGTGTGTGTGTGTGTGTGTGTGTGTATTGCAGGTTTCAAAATGTTTGTGTTTCACCCTCATTTTATTCATTGTTAGGGATAGAATTACAGATTCAAAATCAATTTTTCTTCAGAATTTTAAATTCTATTTTGTGGCTTTCTGTGTTGCTCTCAGGAAGTACAAACCCTTGTGACCCCTGTTGTCTTTCATTTCTCTCTGCTTCTGTCTTGGGAGTACCACAGGAGGCATATCATCAACCCTCTGCTGCTATCCAAATAGGAGACTGTTCCCTTGTGAGAGAATTTTAGGCCTTCAGATCCTAGACTTCCCAGACGGTCTCATAATTATTTTTATATTCTATTTATCTCTGTCTTTTGTGTTACTTTCAGGGATAGTTCTTCTAGGCTTTCCGTGGACTTTTTTTTTCCTTTGTTACATTTTTAATTTCTGAACTTTTTTTGTGGGGGGTGGTTGCTGTTTCCTTTTTGTTTAATAACATTGTATTCTCGTTTCATGGATGACATGACTCTTTTATCGCTCTCATGTTAATTGTTTTAATTTTTATTCTCTCTATGGCTTCTATCTTCTCAAAATTGTTTTCATTTGTTTTGGTCATTGTGTTTGATGGTAGTCTTTTTTTTTTTTTTGAGATGGAGTCTGACTCTGTCATCTAGGCTGGAGTTCAGTGGTGTGATCTTGGCTCACTGCACCTCCACCTCCCAGGTTCAAGCAATTCTCCTGCCTTAGCCTCCCAAGTCGCTGGGACTACAGGTGTGTGTCACCATGCCAAACTAATTTTTTTTTTTTTTTGTATTTTTAGTAGAGATGGAGGCCAGACTGGTCTTGAACTCCTGACCTCAGGTGATCTTTCTTTCTCAGCCTCCCAATGTGCTAGGATTACAGGCATGAGCCACCACACCTGGCCTGTTGATAAAGTCTTTCCCCAAATGTTCTGATCTGTGGATGTCTGTTTCTATCTAAGAGTAGAATTCAAAATTACTGCTGCCAACTCTTAGCATATGGCCACGGCCAGTTAACTGTGGACTCCTCTGAAGGATGATCTGGCTGGACTATTTCTTGGGAAAACCACTGTGTTTGAATGTTTGCATGTTTCCTGTTGGTAGGACAAATATCCCAGAGAGAAGGATCTTTTAATATTCTGCTTGGGGAGGGTGTAGCTGTGACTGCTAGAGTTCTAGAGCCAAGTGAGGGGAGAGTGCTGAGTCTCTGCATTCGGTAGGTAAACACTGATAAAGTCTGTGTTTTCAGTATCATGCCACTGTTCTCACCTGTCTGTGTTCTTTTCAGATAATACGCTTTTGTCATTTTTCTGGAGTTAGGAAGTGATGGTACCCTGCTGGGCTGAGTGGGGAGGGATTCTCCAGGTGTACATAGCTGACACACAGGTTTCTAAAAGGTGGTCTTTCGCCCCCATTTTCAGAAGTACCAGGTTCCACAGTTGCTGAACCTTTGCTGGCTCTCTGATGGGAATTGTGTTGCTTCTCAGCTGTCCGCATGGCTAGCTTAAGATTCAGCTCTCTTGAATCTCTTAAGTCACTTCCTAGTTGTCCATCAGGTTTCCAGCATCCAACTTTAATATTTTTTTTCTTTTTTAATAGAGATGAGGTCTCATTTTGTTGCCCAGGCTGGTCTCACTGTAATTCCTGGGCTCAAGTTACCCTCTTCCCTTGGCCTCCCAAACTGCTGGGATTATAGGCATGAATCGCTGTGCCTGGCCTCAACTTTAAATTTTTATATTGAATAATCTTTGATTTGTATCGTCGTGTTGTTTTATAGCAGTTACTGCTATTTTAGTGAGATTTGGGATGAAAATTTTAAAAAATGAATATGTGTAATCCACCACGTTTGTTCCTTTTCTTTTTATGTTACTTATTCTTTTAAGCTTGTCTTAGATGTGAGTGATATGTTTTATTTTGCTGGGAGAACAATTTGGGAAAATTTCAGCAGAAAACCGTAAGTTTCTTCGTGTGTGTGTACCTAGGGCTCTGAATCACTGTTGTCACGTAAGGAGTGGACAGGAAGTGATGCTGAGATAAGTCTGGATGGGATAGGTGGGCAACACGCAGGAGAAACCTCCTGGGAAAGGTGAGCAAGGGCACACAGGTGAGACATAGCACAGAGTAGGGAAACCTCCATGGGTGGCAGGCCAGTGTTCCTGAGGGATGTGCGCATGTTCGAGGCCAAATAGATGAGTCTCTATTGGGTTTGGCCTCTCCATAATCCAGAGGAATATTCATGGAAAGTTAACAGGGCATGGTGGTGCACACCTGTCATTCTAGCACAATGGGAGGCTGAGATGAAAGGGTTGCTTGACTTACAGGAGTTCAAGATCAGCCTCGGCAACATAGTAAGACCTTATCTCTACTTAAGAAAAAAGACCAGCCTCGGCAACATAGTAAGACCTTATCTCTACTTTAAAAAAAAAAAAAAAAAAACCAGCTTCGGCAACATAGTATGACCTTATCTCTACTTAAAAAAAAAAATATATGCTGGGCCTGGTGGTGCTCACCAGCTACCAGCTACTTGGGAGGCTGAGGCAGTAGAATTGCTTGAGCCTGGGAGATCAAGGCTACAGTGAGCTGCGACTGTGCCATTGCACTCTAGTTCAGGCAGCAGAATGAGACCATGTCTCAAAAGAATGTTAAAGGAGAAATACAGACTATTGAAAAAGGAAGGCTGAATGCTTTATCAGAAAACTGGATTTGAAGGGGACCTTTCGGGGTCTTTTAGTCAGGGTACATAAGCGTCAGCTGCTACAACAAACAATTTGAAACATCTCAATATCTTCATACAATGAAGACTGATTTGTTCCTTTCATTGTGTATCCAGTGTGAACTGGCAGGAAGGTTCCTCCTTCACAGCTACTGAGGAAGGCAGACTGAAGGGGACTCCACTATCTTGGAGCTACGCTCTAAAACAAATGGCCTCCAAAGTCAAGGACTCTGTAACAAAGGATGAAGCAGCTTTTTATTTTTATTTTTATTTTTTGAGATGGAGTCTCGCTTTGTCACCCAGGCTGGAGTGCAGTGGCGCGATCTCGACTTGCTGCAAGCTCTGCCTCTGGGGTTCACGCCATTCTCCTGTCTCAGCCTCCCGCGTAGCTGGGACTACAGGCGCCGGACACTGCGCCCGGCTAATTTTTTAGTATTTTTAGTAGAGACGGGGTTTCACCGTGTTAGCCAGGATGATCTCGATCTCCTGACCTCGTGATCCGCCCGTCTCGGCCTCCCAAGAAGCAGCATGTTTTATGGGCAGATTTGGAAGTGGCGTTTGTTGCTTCTATCAACATTCCACTGGCCAGAGTGAGTCCCTGGCCCCTGTCTAATTATGAGGGAGGCTGAGATGTGAGAAGCACGTGGGTGTTGGGAGAGCACTAAAGATCTCTAGCCGAGAAGCATGACCTCCAGCCAAGTAAGACAGGGAAACCCAGAAAAATGAGTCATTCACAGAACTTCTGGCATCAGAATCTGATTCCCAGGCATGCTTTCCACCAAACCCATAGGCATTTGCACCCCAGGGATAGCACCATTACTACCAAAAATTGCAGGTTTGAAAGGGTACCTAAAAACAAGTCAGCAGCTTGTCCCATTCCACCATCATCCTGCCGTCAACACTGAGGTGTCAGAGTAGCAGTAGAGCCACATATTTCTTAGTGAGGGGGCCTAGATGATCCTTTTTGTGCTCGAGGATCTGAGTTCATTTCATGAAACTGAAGCAGCTTCTTGGAGTTACAAACTCACCTTGAGATGGGCCGTGCAGATGATGAGAAAGGTATTTTGGCACATATAAAAAACTGCTCAGCACAGCTGGTGTTTGTATTTCCTGTGACGTGAACCATGCCCATCCAGTGGGCCACACAACATTCCCACTGCCTTGTTGGCTTGTTTTTCTTTTGTTTTCTTTTCAACATGAGCCTCATGAGACAACATGACGACATGAGACAATTGACAACACGAGAATTGACTGACAAAGAATTGACTGAAAAGAATGCAAGATTGCAGGAGGCAAGAATGCAGGATGCAAGATTGTGCAATGGCACCATGACTCTGTTTGCCTTCTGGGTGTCCTCTGTGTGCTCTCAGCAGTGTTCCCGATGTGGAGGATCTTCTTCTGTGTGTGTGCCCTCTGCTGTTGCAGGTTGCCTGTCACCCATGATGCTGTGCTGATTGAGCAAACTAATCCATAACCCACCGCCACGTTCCTCAGCTACTTGCTTCTAGGCACTTTAAATGGTCGGTGCACAGGTCCTCATTTTTCTCAGGCTTCCATTTCCATATTAATTCTCAATCAATCACTGGTGGCCAGCTGTCAACAGGCACCATTTTTGGTGGGACCTGAAGATGTATATCCCTTGTTTTCAGATCATGTCTTTGTCTCTCATCATGTAACAGGATGCTCTGAGCTGGGTCTTAATGCTTCTGGGTGCAGCCCCCTTGAGTCTTCATTATGGCAAATCTAGTGCAGGTGCTGAGAGGAGGTAAATCTTTAAAGGGACAGGATTTGGAAACGTGGCTTCATGGACAGCGTTTTAGTATATTTCTGTATATTTAGCACATTTGTGTATGGATATACACCCAGCTAGGAACCTCTTTAATGGTCATTCATTTGGGAGATGACCTTTGGTTCCTAAACTTTGGTGGATATGCCAAGGGATAAAGGAGTGACTTGCTGTCAGTTCTTTGTCATTCAGCTGTTTTAATATTAATATGATGTCAGTTTGGCCTTGAAAAGTTTCCCTTTTGCTGAGAAATGATGATGACGGTGACAATGATGACTATTCCAATGACCCTTGGTTGGAGCAATGCAGTCTAAATGTAGTTGCATCATTTTCTTTCTTCGTTCGCCTTCCTCCCTTGCTCTTTTTCTGCCCCTCATGCCTGCTTCTTCCTCCCACATCACCCCACCTTTTTTTTTTCTCCCCACCATCAAGAAATGTTCCAGAACTCCATTATTCTTCCTCACCACGGTCAAGTATATCATCCTAAGGGCAGAGGGTGAAAGTGCGTAATTAGTGCGTTTTACCAGAGTGAGCATTGTCCTCGGGCAGGTGCAGGGGAGAATGGCTGGTATTTATGAATGAATGGCAGCATTTTGACAGGATGATGAATAAATATGCTGGGCTCAGAGAACTCCGAGTGATAAGCATTTCTTTGTGGTCTGGTAAGTGATGACACCCACCGCTTAATTTCTTTAAAATCTGCATTTGTCAATTTTGTGTTTTTTTATTTGAAAGGTATTTGCTTAAATAAATAGGCTATATAAATCTAGCTCCCAATGTCCATTTTCAAATGATTTCCAGCAAGGAAGGTGGAATTACCACAAGGAACCTGTTCTTTTATGTTTCTGCTTAGATGACTGGGTCTATACCAGGCTTTATTTAAAGGAACACAGGAAATGCCATTTACCTTTACCATGAATGGGAATGTTTGCCTGTGACTCTATCATGTGAATTAGCAGAGCTTGGCTATTATTCCCCTACTTCGGTAGATACCGACTGCACAGAAGGGAACCGCACTTTCAGTGAGTACCTATGTGCTGGGCACTTAGCTGTTTTTTACACACATACCTCATTTGAAGGAAGGAATTGACTGAAAAGAATTCCGCATTCCAGCTTCCCAACTCAATTGCCATTTGGCCTTGATAAATCTATGCTTTCTCACTTTTTCCTTATTTAAAATTAGAGAAAAGTGCATCAAGCTCTTGCTAATGTGTCAGGCCTTCCTAAGATGTCTGAAGAAGTTAATTTGGTAAACATGGGCTTCAGGGTCAGACTACTAGTGTTCCAGTCTCAATACTATCACTTCCTTGCTGCGGGAACTCTGGAAAGTCACTTAACTTCTCTGAGCAAGCTTCCATTTTTCCAGGTGAAAAAGGGAGTTAATCATAGTCCCCATTTGATAAGATCAATGTGGAAAGTACAGTGCTTCATGGACCTAAAGTTCCTGGGAGATTGTCCTGGATGTCGTTAACTCATAAAGTTGACTATGGTTATTGGTACAAATAGCATGACTGTCAAATCAGTCAGGTGGCTGAGGAGCAGTACGTGGGGGTGTACAGAGTGCGGGCCTCAGAGCCGCAGACCTTCTGCGCAATCTCCGCAAGCTAACCTCTCTGGACAACATATTCCTCATCTGTAAAAGGGAGACTTCAATCTTATTTAATGGCAAAAGTCACAATTACTTTTGCACCAACATAATAGAATTAAGTAAAATAAGGCTGGACATGCTGGCTCATACCTTTAATCCCAGCACTTTGCGAGGCCAAAGTGGGCCAGATTACTTGAGCCCATGAGTAGGTGACCAGCCTGAGCACCATGGCAAAACCCCATCTCTACCAAAAACAAACAAACAAAAAACATTTAGTCGATGTAATGGCACACCTGTAGTCCCAGCTACTCGGGAGGCTGAGGTGGGAGGATTGACTGAGCCTGGGAAATCAAGGCTGCAGTGAGTTGTGATCCTGTCTCTGCACCTCAGTCTGGGTGGCAGAGCAAGACCCTGTCTCAAAAAAAGAAAAACAAACAAACAAACAAAAAACAACCAGGAAAATAATGCATGGGAAGTCCGTTATACAGTTCTTGATATGGGTAGACACTCAGTGAAATGAACATTAATACTGTTCTTAATTCTGAAAACAGAGGGCCATTTCAATGCTCACTTTGATCTTTTTTAAAGGAAAAATTTGAGGCATTTGACACATGCGTTTTGCTTACTTGCTTGGATTGGTTTGATCAACTTTGTTGCGGTCTAATTTATGTACAGTAAATTGCATCCATTTAAATACACAATTCAATGAGTTTTGACAGATGCACATACCGATGAAACCACCACCAAAATTAAAAAAAAAATAGAACATTTCCATCACCTCAAAAAGATTTCAAATGCCACTTCTGTGGTGTATGACTCTGTGAATCCAGACAGCCCCCGCTCTAGGAAAACGTGGGTCTGTTTGCCGTCACTATTGATCAATTTGCGTTTTCTAGAATTTTAGATAAGTGAAGCTTTATAGTACTTGTTGTGCATCTGGTTTCTTTCACTCCACATAATGACCTTGGGATGTGCCCCTGCTGCTGCCTGTGTCAGTGGCTCA
Source organism: Theropithecus gelada (assembly GCF_003255815.1). Lineage (NCBI taxonomy): Eukaryota > Metazoa > Chordata > Mammalia > Primates > Cercopithecidae > Theropithecus > Theropithecus gelada. Next base: position 36,025,995 of record NC_037688.1, read on the forward strand.
CTGATCCTCATTGGTGAGTACTATTCCATTGCGTGGAGAAACCACATTTAAAAAAAAAAAAAAAAAAAAAACCTAATTACCTGCTGATAGACATTTGGGTTGTTTCCAGTTTTTAGCTGTTGTAAATGGATACTACTGTGAACAAAGCCAATGTGAATATTCATGCACTGGTCTTTGTGTGGACATATATCTGTTTTATTTTGGGATAATGCTCTGGAGTGGAATGGGGAGGGTGGTCCGTCCTTATAGGGCTATGTTTAACTTTGTAAGAGGTTGGCAAATATTTCCCTAAAGTGGTCATCCCATTTTACATTCTTGCCAACAGTGTTTAAGGCTACACTTCCTCTACGTCCTTAATAATACTTGATATTATCAGTCTTTTAAATTTTCTGTTTGAGTACATAGTGGTGTTTTGTTGTATTATTTTTTAATTGTGAAGTATATGACTAATGATGAGTAACGATGTTGAACGTGAAAACTATGCTTGTTGGTTGTATCTGTGTTATTTTATTACTTTTTTTTTTTTTTTAGATGGAGTCTCACTCTGTTGCCCAGTCTGGAGGGCAGTGGTGTGATCTTGGCTTACTGCAACCTCTGTCTCCTGGGTTCAAGCGATTCTCCTGCCTCAGTCTCCCAAGTAGCTGGTGTTACAGAAGCCTGCCACCACACCTGGCTAATTTTTGTATTGTTTTATTTTACTTTTTTAGTAGAGACAGGGTTTCACCATGTTGGTCAGGCTGGTCTCGACTCCTGACCTCAGGTGATCTGCCTGCCACGGCCTCCCAAAGTGCTGGGATTACAGGCGTGAGCCATCGCGCCGGGCGGTTATATCTGTTTTTTGCATTTTTGTGGGAGTGGGGGTAATAGGTTTATTGAGATACAATTCATATACCACCCAGTTTCATTTTTAGTGTATTGACAGGTGTGCAGTCATCACAATCAAACCATAGCTTCTTTTAAACTTTGTCTTCCTTCTCTTTTTAATGATCCCCTTCCCCCACCCCTCAATTCTCTTTCCATCCTTTAAATGTCAATGTCCCCCACAATTCTTTTGTTGACCCTTTCTCTCTTAGGCCAATACTCCTTGCCCTGTATATCATCCCCATTCCCAAGATTTCAGTCATCAAATCCATTCCAATCTGACTCCTGTATCCATATGTCCAGTTCCAAGTATCTGTCCCTGGTATTGGTCTCAGGTTATTCGCACCTCATATGTCTTTGGCCCAGCACTCTTGGCAGCTCATAAAGTCCGGCTGTTACCCCCACGATGTCCCCCTACACATCATTCATGTCCCTCCCTGACATCCCCACCTTTTGCATGTTCCTGAGCCTTTTAGGGGTGTTGCATCTTTCTGACCTTCCCAGACTCAAGCCCAAGGCGACACTTGATAAATATTCATCTAATAAATAAATGAACTTGTATTCTCCAAATTGCTTGAAAATATGCTTCACTTTTATCTTTTTTAGAAATTAATTGCATTACTATCTTATTAAAGGTCAAGAAAAATAATTCATACCGCAATTCATGAGACTGCTAAACAGTGGCCCTGGCAATTTCTGATTATAATTTTAGAAATATTTCTAACCTCTGGCCTTTTTTCTTATCTCTACTTAAAGCTTTTCTGGAAGGAATTCAATTTCCGCCTTCCTTAATGTTCCTTAAATGTTGTACATATCTTAAAAGTGGATTCCCCATAAAACAATATGGATTATGGTCTTACTCTGTTTAATGGTATGAAAGCTCGCCTGAAAGGACAAGAATAAGACTCTTAAAATCGTGCCCAAGTTTTAAAGGAATATAAAACTTTCTCTTTAAAAATATACCTTTCTGCTTTCATCCCCTAACCCACAAAGCTCAAGTCTAGTTTAATTCAGACTTGGAAATAGTTCTTTTATTATTGCTCCCTGCAGTGGGAGCAGAGCTGAGGCTCCTAAGGTCTGGAGACATGAAAATACCTTTGCTTCTGGGCCATAGCTGTGTTTCTTGTTAACAAGGCAGAAGCCCAAAAGAGACTTCAGGTACTGTGACTGTAATAAAGAGGGTTGTAAGTAGAGAAGCTGGAATTTGAAAGGTTATATACAACTCAAGCTGCCTCTGTAACGTCACTTATATCCAGGAAAGAGTGGCGAAGAGCCATCCCAGCAGATAGCTTGAGGGTAGGGTAGGGGGATAGGTTGTTGGTGATAGGGAATAAGAGGAAACGGATCATAGAGGCAAAGAGTTCAATTCATGTACTGATGTGGTGTTTATTTTACTTTAGTTTTTTGAGACAGGGTGTCTGTTGCTCAGGCTGGATGGAGTGCAGTGGTGCAATCTGAGCTCACTGCAACCTCTGCCTCCTGAGCTCAGGCAGTCCTCCTGCCTCAGCCCCTAGAGTAACTGGGACTAGAGGCGCCTGCCACTACTCCCAGGTAATTAATATATTTTTTGTAGAGATGGGCTTTCCGTATGTTGCCCAGGCTGGTCTCTAACTCCTGAGCTCAAGCGATCCACGTGCCTCTGCCTCCCAAACTGCTAGGATTACAGGCATAAGCCACAGTGCCAGGCCCTGATGTGATGTTTAAATTCAGAAATTGGGAATGACGGTCAGGTAGCTATAACCAAAATGTAAGAGCAAAAGAAAGACTTGTATCTGTTGTTAGTGAGTTTTGTGTGGTGATAATACATTAATGGAGGCAATAGAGAGTTAGAAATCAGGGAAATCAGGGTGGAAAATAGCCCAGCAGAGGAGAAAAGAGGAAGCCTGAACAAGGACCACATTGCAGATAGAGGTTGCTGTATTGGTCGGCTCAGGCTACCGTAACAAAATATCACAGGCTGGATGACTTGGACAACAAAAATGTATTTTCTCATCGTTCTAGAGCCTAGAATTCCAAGGTCAAGGTGCCAGCACAGTTGCTTTCTTCTGAGGTCTCCCTCCTCGGCTTGCAGACAGCGGCCTTCTAACTGTGTTCTCACATGACCCCCTCGCTGTGTGCACGCATCCCTGGTTTCTTTACCTGTGTCCAGATGTCCTCTTCTTTGAAGGACATGAGTCACATTGCACTAAGACCTTCCCTGATGGCCTCGTTTTTTTATGTAATCACCTCTTTAAATGCTGTGCCTCCAAATACAGTCACATTCTGAAGTAGTAGGGGTAAGGTTTTCAGCATACGAATTTGGGGGAAAAGAATCCAGCTAATAACAGTTAAAGATGAGACTATAACAAATACCACTGCCTAATGTTTGCCTGGGGATACTGTGTTTCTCACAGACCATCAGCATCCTTATCTCACTTAATCTCTGCCCCACAGTTTAGGAGAAGCCAGGAGGAGGTCCTAGTCAGCTGATAGGAGATTACATGGCCCTGATTGTCTTGTCTGGTGCTGCAGGCCATCTTCACAGCCTTGCCACATCCCTTCCCATTTATCCATGGGGTGGCTTGAGCCCTAATGGTGCACCCTTCCAACAATCCTTCATCCTTCCCAGACCTTTCATCAGCCAACCGAAATTTGCAATTGTTTCAGTGATTGAAATTATGCTTGGAGTGCAGGCGTCATGGATGAAATAGCAATGCCTTGGGGTGACGAATTCAGTGTAGAAGTAATTCTAGCAAGACCAATGATTGGAAAACAATGACTCTCAACTTTGAGCTATATTGATTTTGTATTTCTGGGCTCGGCTTTTGATTCACAGTCTCATTCCCCAGAAATAATCCCTGTTAACATATTTTGGTTTGTGGCGTGGAAGTTCTTTCTCTTCTATAAATTACCTAATGCCCATACAATACAGATGCCTGCATTTGTACACTTCTAAGTCAAATAGCATTGTACTGTGTATTATTCTCTAGTAACCTGCTTTTTATTGAACTTAATGATAAATTGTAAACATTTGACCGTGTCAGTAAGGTTTCTTACCATGATCTCCAACAGCTAGGCAATATTCTGTCATATGGGTATACCATAATTTTCTCAATCCACAATCTAATCAGAGTCCCCATAGTTGCCTGATATGTCTCCATCAGTTGTGAGGTATGTTTCAAATGATTTATTACTAGAAATTCTTAGCAGAAGTTTGTAAATTTTCTCAAACTACTTTATTGATATATAACACAGATACCATATACTTTGCCCGTTCAAACTGTGCAATTCAGTGCTTTCAGTATATTCAGAGTGATGCAGCTTTCCCCACAGTCAAGTTTAGAATATTTTCATTTTCCCAGAAAGAAACCCTTGGCTGGCATCCTTTTCCCCACTTGCTTTTTTCTCTACTCCCAACCTCTGTCTCAGCCCCAGGCAACCACTCATCTACTTTCTGTCTCTATATAGATTTGCCTATTCTAGACTTTTCATATAAATAAATCAGATACTTTGTGGCCTTTTGTGTCTCAATCCTTTCACTTAGCATCATGTTTTCAAGGGTCATCCATGTTGTAGCATGTATCAGTACTTCCTTTTTTAGGGCAGAATAATGTTCCATTATATGTATATACCACATTTCATCTATCCATTCAGTTCATGGACAGGTAGGCTGTTTCCACGTTTTGGCTATTGTCAGTAATGCTGCCACGTACACTTGTTTACACACTTTTTTTTTTTTTTTTGGAGACAGAGTCTTACTCTGTCACCCAGGCTGGAGTGCAGTGGCGTTATCTCAGCTCACTGCAAGCTCCGCCTCCTGGGTTCACACCATTCTTCTGCCTCAGCCTCCCGAGTAGCTGGGACTACAGGCGCCCGCCACCATGCCCGGCTAATTTTGTTTTTGTATTTTTAGTAGAGATGGGGTTTCACTGTTTTAGCAGGGATTGTCTTGATCTCCTGACCTTGTGATCCGCCTGCCTCGGCCTCCCAAAGTGCTGGGATTACAGGCGTGAACTACCATGCCCGGCCTACACATTTTTGTGTGGATATTGGTTTTCCTTTTTTGGGGTATGCACCTAGGAGTGCAGTTTCTGGATCACAAGGAATTCCTTGTTTAACCTTTTGAGGAGCCACCAGACTATTCTCCACAGCAGCTGCACCCATCTACATTCTAACCAGCAGTGTATGAAGGTCTCCACATCTTCACCAACACTCGCTGTCATTTTTCTTCTTAGTCTTGCCATTGTATTGGGTATGAAGCAGTATTGCATTGTGGTTTTGATTTGAATTTTCCTGATGGCTAAGGATATTGAACATCTCTACGTGTGATTATTGGATGGATGATTTTCTTCAGCGGTTGTCAGGTCACCCCTGTAATCATGCCCACCTCGTTTTCTTAGAGTGCCTTATGTGCTTTTAGGTACATGCCAAGAGCTTACAGAGATCCTCGTGGTTCAGAGGAAACATTCACGTCCCCAACAGACACTCCCAGATTACAATACAGAGAGGCTAAATTATAGCCCATATCACTTGTCCTTTAAGTCCCTTCACTTTTTTGTGCTACAAGAGTTTGAGAATAATAATTCTGCAGAAAAAAGTACCCATTGTCTGGCAATTGTGTAAGGTAGGAAGCGGGGATGCCCAGCTGCATTGGTTTAGCCAGAACTGTGGCCATAAAACCTGCCTAGCCCCCCGGCATGGGATGAGAGGGGATATCATATAAGCTTCAGGTGGGGCAGAAGGGTTGTGTGCCCCTGTGCCGGCAGGAATATTCAGGAAGCCAACTGCCTCTGCTTTTCCTCTAAATATTTAACATTCATTGATGGCATGGATCTTGACTAAGCGAAGCAGGTGCTGGCTCTAAATTGCACATAGCTCCTGAATATCAGCCCTGCTTGGCTGTGCATGTGTTTTTTCTTAGTTTTTGAGACAGAGTGTCACTCTGTCACCCAGGCCAGAATGCAGTGGCACGATGTTGGCTCACTGGAACCCCTGCCTCCCAGGTTCAAGCGATTCTCCTGCTCCAGGCTCCCCAGTCTCTGGGATTACAGACATGTGCCACCAGGCCCAGCTAATTTTTATATTTTTTACTGTAGAAAACGGGGTTTCACCATGTTGGCCAGGCTGGTCTCGAACTCCTGACCTCAGGTGACGTGCCCTGCTCAGCCTCCGAAAGTGCTGGGATTATAGGCATGAGCCACCATGCCCAGCAGTATGTTTGTTTTTCATAAAACCTAGACCCAGAGTCGAACAGTGAAATGTCTGATGGTAGCAGTTCATCAAGTGGGCTTTGGAGTCAGCAAGACAGTAGAGAGTGGTGGAGACTGTGGTGCACAGGAGGGTCTGTACCCCATCTCAAGGAAGAGCTGCAACTCCGCCTACCCGATTGTGAAAATGTCAGCATATATAGGCCAGACATTGGCTTCTCTGTCTTCATTTTTCACAGGAGCCAGAAGTTTGAATGTGCAATGTGAAATCTTAGAAATAAAAAATGTTACATAACTGTATTTTGTTTCCTCTCTCCGCTGTAACAAATTTTCTCAACATTAGTGACTGAGAACCACACGAAAAGTTACACTTCACAGTTTCGGATGTCAGTGGTCCAAAATAGGTCTCAGTGGGCTAAAATCAATGTGTCAGCAGGACGCCATTTTTTTCTCTGGGCTCTAGGAGAGTGCCCACTTCCTTGCTGTTGCCAGCTTCCGGGGAATGCCCAAATCCTTTGGCTCATGGCCCCTTCCTCTGTCTTCAACGCCAGGGATGACTGCTCAAGTGCTTCTCAAACTGCTCTGTCCCTGGTTCTCTCTCTCCTGCTTCTAAGGAACCTGGTAACTTCAGGGAGCCTACCCTGATAATCCGGGATAATCTCCCCATGGAAAGGTCAGCCAATGAGCAGCCTTAATACCATCTACAACCTTAATTACCTTTTGCTATGTAGCATAACATATTTACAGATTTCAGGGATTAGTGCATGAACATCCTGGGGCAGAGGGTATTCCACATATAGCAGTACCCATAATGTGTATGCTTCTTAAAGAATGCATGAGTCTTAAATTTATTCTGCGTCCTTCGAGTGTATAGCAGATTTAGATCTATCCTTCTGGATTGGTGGTTGATTGAATATTGTCTCTACAAAGGAACAGGATAGGAGTGTAGAGAAAAGATCAATCATAGCACTAGTTTATAGCTTATTTTATTCTTTAATGATTTTTAAACATTTCTCTCACTTACTTGAAAAGCAGTCTTAGAAATTAACTGGAATGGGTAATTTATTCCTGTTTCTTTTGTAAAATAATGGCACTTTGTAACTCAGATTTTTGTATGAGGAATAAATAAGATGCTGTCTGTTTGCCTTTCATCTTTCTTTCTGTGGTCCAGCCAGCCGGCTAACTATGCATTCCTTTTCCTGCCTTTTCATCACAACACCTATCTTAGCAACTCTTCATTGCTGCTTTTGCAAAGAGGATTTGAGATTGTTTATGTAGGGGCCCATGTATATTACTACAATAGAAAAAGACACAGATGAGCCTATTAGGATTAAGGGAAAATCAAGTAAATAGAGAGGTAGAGCACTGTCCAGAATTGGCCAGAAGCTATGAACAGATGCCACAGCTGGGCTGAAGAGTTATCTGTGAGCCTTCTAGGGGTGCAAGCCAAGAGAAAGACAGTGCGTTCACCAAATCTATCGATTAATAGAAATCATCCAGCAGTAGTGACACTATTCAATGTTCAATACATAGCACCTTTCTGTCCCTCCTCCTCTTGCCAACTGGAATAGGGTTAGTAAGCCAAAGGCTCTCTGAAATAACCCTTAGCTATATTCTTGGTATTTACCAAGGAATTTACCAATATGCAAAGACTTGGGGATAATTCCTATTACCTTTGCTCTTATCTGCAGTAATATTATGAAGATTAGAAATGCAACTCTGTCCTCAAGAATTGTAGTCTGTGGCTCACCTTGGAGAAGAACTTTAAGAGCTTAAGTGAGCAGGCTCACCTGACTTTGCTCAGAGCCACATCACCTGCAGGCAGGATCCGCAAGGTCAGCAGTTAGCGTCAAGTTGCATAGCCTGGGTTTGGGTGGCGTTCGCTATACCCTTGCCCTTGATGTGGTGCCGCGTTGTCAGGATTCTCGTAAAATTCCTGGGTGATGGCTTCTTCTGTTCTCTTTATTTCCTTAAGTGAACATCTGTCTAATTGTTCACCTCCATCGCTTTAGTGCTTTCCTCATGCTTTCTCTCTTTCCAGACAATAAACTTTATTTTCTTCATAAGAATTCAGTCTACGCAAGGGTATTAGGCAGCTTGTTTGCACCTTTTAATTCCTGGATGTTTTCCAGAAGGGCTCTTTGCAGTAGTTCCAATGGGTTCATCTGTGAATCAGGGAAGACAATGCAGCTTTGTGTTTGGGTTTTTATCAGTTACCTTCTGTTTGTAAACATCTGTTTGGAAATGTTTGCTGGTGCCCACCCCAGTGCCCCCCACCCCCACCAGAAATGAAGGGATTAATCTCTTTTTGCTTGGCATAGGGAGAAGACAGTGTCTGCTGATGTGCTTAAGTTTTTTTTTTTGGTCAGGTGCATAGGTATGTGACTGAAACCCATAGACTTTGTACATATTGTGAAATGACTTCCCAGAGGGACTCAGGCACTTTATTTCATTAATGGCGATGAAGCCCGTTAATCCACTCATTACCGCAGTTTAATTTTGATGCTGGTTTTTGATGATGTATTGAAAAACTGTATAAACTGGCAATTACAACTGGAAAACGTTTCTAGTTTAGAAGAGACCCTTATTTTTCATATGCTTAGAAATATCCCGCAAACCACTTTTTTAGGCTTTTTATCACATTTTACTCTTAATCTTTCTGAATTCCTTATTACATTTTTCCTGATAAATACTTGGATTTTGTTTTGTGGTCCAATGTAAGAATATTCTTAAAATAGGTAAACTATTATGTTTGTCATTATATTCTCTCATTCTGTTAAATTTTGTTTTCTATTTTTCATGTTTATGGGTTTTTGTAGATGGCCTGTCTTAAAAACTTTTTGATATTTTTGATTCCAGTTTCATATATCTTCTAAAATAGAGATGACAGCCAGGGGTGGTAGGGCATGCCTGTAATCCCAGCACTTTCAGAGGCCAAGGTGAGGAGATAACCTGAGGTCAGGAGTTCAAGACCAGCATGGGCAACACGGTGAAGCTCTGTCTCTACTAAAAATACAAAAATCAGCCGGGAGTGGTGGTGCATGTCTGTAGTCACAGCTACTTGGAGGCTGAGGCAGGAGAATGGCTTAAACCTGGGAGGTGGAGGTTGCAGTGAGCTGAGATGGAACCATTGCACTTCAGCCTGGGCGACAGACCAAGACTCTGTCTCAAAAGAAAAGAAAAGTAGAGAGGATAGTATAATGAGGCTCCTGTTTGCCAGTCACCCTATAGTAACTAATGGGAAACTGCTTTTCTCTCTTGAGTAATTGCTCCTGTGTGTGTGTGTGTCTGTATATACAAAAATATGTATGTATACATATATGTATGTGTATAGATAAAAATGTATATATGGGGCCGGGCGCAGTGGCTCACGCCTGTAATCCCAGCACTTTGGGAGGCTGAGATGGGCGGATCACGAGGTCAGGAGATTGAGACCATCCTGGCTAACACAGTGAAACCCCGCCTCTACTAAAAATACAAAAAATTAGCCGGGCGTGGTGGCGGGTGCCTGTAGTCCCAGCTACTCAGGAGACTGAGGCAGAAGAATCGCTTGAGGAGACATGGCGGATGACGTAGACCAGCAGCAAACTACCAACACTGTAGAGGAGCCCCTGGATCTCATCAGGCTCAGCCTAGACGAGTGAATTGATGTGAAAATGAGAAATGGCCGAGAGCTTCGAGGCAGGTTACATGCTTATGATCAACATTTACATATGATCTTGGGAGAAGTGGAAGAAACTGTGACTACTGTACAAATTAAGAAACATAAGAAGAGATACATAAATCAACAAAACAGAATATTCCAATGCTCTTTGACCGGAGAGATGGCGTTGTCCTGGTTGCCCCTCCACTGAGAGTTGACTGAAACAAAGAATTTGTCCTGTATGGAAAACAGGAGACTTTATACAGTGGCTTCTCTAAATGTACAAGACATTCAGAAGAAAAACCCGCATGCATTTGGATATTAAGAAATAATTCCGGGGATTATTCTACTCCTGAAATGAGTTGATTTGCAGATAACTCACAATTTCTTAAGCTAAACAGTAGTTTCATTTTTCTCAAGCTCTTCCAATAAATATGACCACCAAGATGCAGGGAAAAAAAAAAAAAAAAAAGAATCACTTGAACCGGGGAGGTGGAGGTTGCAGTGAGCCGAGATAATGCCACTGCACTCCAGCTTGGGCAACAGAGCCAAGACTCTGTCTCAAAAAAAAAAAAATAATAATAATAAAATAAATTGCATATATGTATATTTGTGTGAATCATATACACATATATAAAATATATGTAACGTATACATATAACATTTCTTTTTGTAGTGTATGTGTACCTTGATTTGTTGCACATATTCAAAATACTCAACTTGTTTAAAATAAGAGCACAACCTGTTTAAGTAGTAGAGATTCAAAGTGCTTAATTTTCTTTTTTTTTTTTTTTTTTTTGAGACGGAGTCTCGCTCTGTCGCCCAGGCTGGAGTGCAGTGGCCGGATCTCAGCTCACTGCAAGCTCCACCTCCCGGGTTCACGCCATTCTCCTGCCTCAGCCTCCCGAGTAGCTGGGACTACAGGCGCCTGCCACCTCGCCCGGCTAGTTTTTTTTTTTTGTATTTTTTAGTAGAGACGGGGTTTCACCGTGTTAGCCAGGATGGTCTCGATCTCCTGACCTCGTGATCCACCCGTCTCGGCCTCCCAAAGTGCTGGGATTACAGGCTTGAGCCACCGCGCCCGGCCCAAAGTGCTTAATTTTCCCGTGTATTTGTGGACCCGTGAGAACATCTAAGTCCCTAGGCAGGAAGGAAGGAGATAATGACACGTCTCTAGTCTGTTGTAAGTCGCCTACCCTAGACCACATCTCCAGTGCTCTGAATGTGGCAGAGGTAGGTGCAGGGCAGTGGGACAGAGAGGTGCGCTTTGAAAGGCTATCACATGGAAACAAAAGTTCTGGCTGGGCATGGTGGCTCACGCCTGCAATCCCAGCACTTTGGGGAGGCCAAGGCGAGTGGATTACTAGGTCAGCAGTTGAAGACCAGCCTGGCCAGCATGGTGAAACCCCGTCTCTACTAAAAAGAGAAAAAATTAGCCAGGCATAGTGGCATGAGCCTGTAATCCCAGCGACTCTGGAGGCTGAGGCAGGAGAATTGCTTGAATCTGGGAGGTGGAGGTTGCAGTGAGCCAAGATTGCACCATTGCACTCCAGCCTGGGTGACAGAGCAAGAATCCCATCTAAAAAAAAAAAAAAACAAAAACTGAAACAAAAGTTGCAATGCATGATATGTTATAAATGGCCGTTCCTAAATGTCACCTACCTTTTTATGGCCATGTATAACTTTGCCTCAATACTACTTGGATTTGCTGAAGTCCATTTATTAAATTACAGGGATGGATTTCTAGAAGGCCCAGGCAGGGGTGCTGGCCAGGATACACCAGGCATAGATTCTCCTTTCTCATGAGCCTTCACAGCCCCTAGTTTGAATCTTTGAGTCACTGCAGTAAAGTTCCTGATGTTTGACAGGACTTCTTATGAAGGGGGTCATGTGAGTTGCTAGCTGGGTTCTCTAGATGGTGGTATCATGCCAGCATGGGAGCCACTAGCAGAGAGAACATGCTAGGTTCCATTGAGACCTGACTTTGAGAATAGCACAAGTACTTACCTTTCTCAGTACCACACAAACACACTCCAGAATGCAAAGGAACCTGCACTTCGCCATCTTGCTCCTCCCTGTATAGCCGCTTCTCTTTCCAGTAGTGTTTGTATTTTGGTTCATTCAATCAATGTGGTCAGGAGGCTGGCTTGGTCCCTTCAATCTGTAATCTTCCTGCAACACTATCTTGGTGATGTTATAACCTTGATTTCGAAGGATAGAATTGGTCATAGTCAGAGAAAACGTGGTCTGGGACACATTTGTGGACTGTTTATTCTGTGTTAAACGTTTTCATATCATTAATGTTCAAAACAGCTTTGTGGGGTTGGAGATAGGATTATCATTGTTATGATTGTTATTATCAATACTAGCTTTGATTATTGATCACTTCCACATGCCAGGCACAGTGCTGGGTGCTGTATATTTATTATCTAATTTATTGCTTGCTGCACTCTTGTTGGGTATCTGTAATTACTCCCATTTCACCGGATCTCTGGGTGTTTGGTAAATTAATCATCCAGCATCCAAAGAGCTAACCAGTAGCACAGCTGGGATACAAACTCGGTTAGGCTGACTTCTCTGCCGTTTTCTTGGCTAAGCGGTGGACACATTGAGTGGGAGAAGGCCAGTTACTCCCCTTTGTCAACGATACACCTGGGGACCTGTTCCTGGAGAAGTGGAGTTGTGCATTAGGCCTGGGTAGAACACACATACGTGCACCATATGCATGAGAACTTTCTCATCTTGCTGCATACACTTAGAACTAGTTCTTTGTTTTTTTTTTTTTTTAAAAATCCTGCACCGGATAAAATTTTGAATAATACAGAGAAATCTAATTGTCAAGTATCTTCTAAACACACATTAATCAACAATTCTCCTACCGAAAGATAACCTCTTGTATTTGCCAAAAAAAAGAAAAAAAAATGCTGTCACCAGCAGTAAATTCATTCATTTCATTCATGTATGTTTTATACTCACTCACATACAAAATGTATCTATTTGATTAAATTTAAACTCTGCTAATGCTTTTCTTGGTTGCACAATAATATAGTCACTTTTGTAAATATAAGAATTATAGCCAGGTGCGGTGGCTCACACCTGTCATCCCAGCACTTTGGGAGGCTGAGGTGGGCAGATCACTTGAGGTCAGGAGTTCGAGACCAGCCTGGCCAACATGGTGAGACCCTATCTCTTCTAAAAATACAAAAATTGGCTGGGTGTGGTGTCACATGCCTGTAATCCCAGCTACTCAGGAGGCTGAGGCCGGAGGTGGAGGTTGCATTGAGCCAAGATAGTGCCACTGTACTCCAGCCTGAGCAACAGAGCAAGACTCCGTGTCAAAAAACAAATTTTTATATATATATATATGTGTGTGTGTGTGTGTGTGTGTGTGTGCATGAATTATAGTTGGAGATACACAAATGAGGAGGGAAAAATAGTTCCATATGTCAGGAACAATCACTGAATTTTGTGTAGTTCTTCATGACTTTTTAAAATTCAAATATATTTATATTTCATAAAGTTGAAGTTACATTGTGGTCTGATTTTTTTTTTTTTTTTGCCTGGCATATTGTGGCCATGTTTCTATATCAATACATACTCTTTGGCAGTGCGATTGTACTGATTTTACATTATAGCTTCATAACTTACTAAATTAATCCCGTATTGCTGGGCACAGATTCTGTTTTCCATTTTTTCTGTCATGAGCAACGTTACTGGTTTACTTGGGCTAAATAAGAAGTTTAAATGCAAATAGATAATTCTTCTTGAGAAAGCTTATTCCCGTATGTACTCTTTCTCCAGCAGTCTCTGAGTGTCTATACCTTCCTATACCTTCACCATATCATGTATTTATCATTTTATAGTGACTTCTATTACTTGCTAGGTGAGCTTGTATCTCGATTTCATTGATAAAAGAAGTCCTGGGTTTGCTTGGCAATTTGTTCCAATATTCTTTGCAGTTTTAAAGAAGATCTGAACAAAAAGTTTTAGCATTTTACATAAAAACCTTTAAAGCTCTTGGGCTAATTAGTAATGTAGCATCTGCAAATTAAGTTTTTTTTCTGCTGTGCTTAATTCTTATTAAAACACTAATCACTGGGGCACCCAAATTGCTATAAGGAGAACATTTAGAAAACATACAAAGGATCGGTAGTTGGTACTTAGGAAATCGATGAAACACCTTTTCTTTTTTAATCTATCTCGGAGCTGAAAGATAAAAAGACTTAAAATGAGTTAGAATATGAGTTTTTCAGCATCTTATAGCTTATGTGTTAAAGCAAGATTGAAAAAACGTAATTAACATACTAAATTTTTCAAAAGCTGCAGAGATACCAGGAACATTTAAAAAAAATAACTTAAATTTTCATTGCGGAAATCAACAGCAACAAAAACACAACCTTTTACGAGACAACGAGAGATGTGTGTGAGAGGCCCTGATTTAGAGAAGCTCATAATTCGATGTGAGAAACAGATAAGGCATGGTGCCGGGCGGATCCTGGGACGAACAGGGAAGACTTCCTGGGAGAGGTGACTATGGGCTTCATTGTGCTTTGACACAGCAACAACATGAGGAATGAGTTTTGTGATTGGAAGATTGTTAGTTTTCTGTGGAGGGAACAGCACTCATCTTGCAAATTTGCCTTCACTGTTCAATCATTAGAAAATAATTTTAAATGAACTTAGTAGTTCTCAGAATTTTGAATTTCAGGAAACAATAAACTTTCTAAAAAGAAAACAAAAAGGAGGATACCAGTTTAGGCTTGCCAAAAAGATTTTCCCCCAAAAGAAAAACACATTAAAAACAACAAAAATCAACAAAAGCTAACACTAGGCCCCCATCAACAATCAACATTACTTTGTAAAAGCAAGGGCATTTTGACACCAGACATTGTGAGGACATTCACCTACTCTAAGGGACAGCCATTTCCCTGGTGTTTTGTTAATTTTTATTTTAAACTAATTTTAGACTCACATAGAAGGTGGAGAAATAGACTGGGCACAGGGGCTCACGCCTGTAATCGCAGCACTTTGGGAGGCCAAGGCAGGTCGATCCCTTGAGACCAGGAGTTCAAGACCAGCCTGGTCAGATGGTGAAACCCTATCTCTACTAAAAATGTAAAAATTAGCCTGGCATGGTGGCGCACACCTGTAATCCTAGATACTTGGGAGGCTGAGACATGAGAATCACTTGAACCTGGGAGGTGGAGACTGCAGTGAACCAAGATCTTGCCACTGCACTCCAGCCTGAGTGACAGAGTGAGACTCCGTCTAGAAAAAAAAAAAAAAAAGTTGTAGAAGTGTCTATAGTTCACAGTACCTCTACTGTCTTCTAATTTTGGCAATTTACCTAGTCATGCTATAATAATCAAAACTAGAAAATAGACATTGGTACTAAATATTAACTATACTGTGTTACTCAAATTTCACCACTAACGCAGGGTCATCTTTTTATTCCAGGGTCTAGTCCAGGATGCCACATTATATTTAATTGTTGTATCTCCTTGGTGCCTTTAGTCCTTTTTTTTTTTTTTTTAAAGACAGGTCTCACTCTGTCACCCAAGCTGGAGTACGATCATGGCTTACTGCAGCCTCCACCTCCTAGGCTCAAGCAGTACTCCCACCTCAGTCTCCTGAGTAGCTGGGACTACAGGCATGTACCACCATGCCTGACTAATTTTTGTATTTGTTTTGATCAAGACGGAGTTTCTTCATGTTGCACAGGCTGGTCTCGAACTGCTGGGCTTGAGAAATCCATCTGCCTCAGCTTCCCAAAGTGCTGGGATTACAGGCCTGAACCACTGCACCTGGCTTGGAGCCTTCAATCTTTGATAGTTGCTCACTTATTTCCTTTTTTTTGCTGATCTTGAGGCTTTGATTTGTCTGATATTTTCTCATCATTGCGCTGAGTGCAAGCATTTTTTGGCAAGAACATTATAAAAATGATGCAGTGTCTTTCTTAGTGTATTACCTCAGGTGGAACATAATGTTGATCTGTCTTATCCCTGGTAATGTTAACGTTGATCGCTTGGTTAAGGTGATGTCTGCTGAGTTTTTCCAATGTAATGTTATTCATTTTTCCTTTGAAAGTCATTATTATTTGAAGGGAGATGTTTTGAGATTATGCTTAGCAGCCTGGTTTTCCTTAAACTTTCACCTGCTGGCTTTCCATTGTTGAATCTCACTTGCAGCAGTGTTTGCTGTGGTGCTTGACTAGTGGTAACTATGTATTTCTCTTACTCTTTTTACACTCACTAATTGGAAGTCTTTTGAAGAAAGAGCTATCCCTTCTCCCCCATTTCTTTCTTTTCTTTTTGTTGAGACAAAGTTTCTTGTTACCCAGGCTGGAGTGCAATGGTGTGATCTTGGCTCCCTGCAACCTCTGCCTCCCGTGTTCAGTTGATTCTCCTGTCTCAGCCTCCAGAGTAGCTGAGATACACAGGTCCACGCCTCCATGCCCACCTAATTTTTGTATTTTTAGTAGAGATGGGGTTTCACCATGTTGACCAGGCAGGTCTCAAACTCCTCATCTCAGGTCATCCTGTCACCTTGGGCTCCCAAAGGGTTGGGATTACAGGCTTGAGCCACAGCACCCGGCCCCTACTTCGTTGATTTCTGATTCAGTTACTTTATATGAGCATAGATTCACAGGTATTTCTCTTATGTTTTTGATTCATTAATACCTCCATTTATTCTGTTGCTGAAACCATTCCAGCTTTGTCTGGTTGGCTTCTAGGAAGGACGCTGTTTTAATGGAGTGATTTTTTTCTTCTCACTGCATCCCTCCTCACTCCCCACTTTTTATGTCCTGTTGCCACAGGCTGCTGAGAACTTGGTTTTGAACAGTTGAAGGTCTGCTGTTAGCCTAGGGAATGGTACTGAACTCGTGGGAGCATGTTAGTGTCAGATGTGTGCCTCGTCCCTCTTGACTGTAGAAAGAACAAGAGAGGAGACACAGCAAAGTAGTGATGTGAAGTAGGGTATGTGAAGTAGGATAAAGAAAAAAATAGTTGAGGCATGGTAGCTCAAGCCTGTAATCCCAGCACTTTGGCAGGCCAATGCGGTTGGATCACCTGATGTCAGGAGTTCAAGACCAGCCTCACCAACACGGTGAAACCCCATATCCATTAAAAATACAAAAATTAGCCAGGCGTGGTGGCGGGCATCTGTAGTCCCAGGTACTCAGGAGGCTGAGGCAGCAGAATTGCCTGAACTCAGGAGGTGGAGGTTGCAGTGAGCCGAGATGGCACCACTGTGTTCTAGCCTGGGCAATGGAGCAAGCCTGTATCCACACCCCACCCCGCAAAAAAGATAAGAAAAAATCTTGATTCTTGTAGAAGAGGCATTTATTTCTTTTAGGGTTGGATGGGGCTTGGAGGGTTTCCAGGAAACAGCCTCAACCTAAAAAGAATAGACACAGTTCATGAAGAAATTACTGTGTGTCCAGTAGATAAATATATCACCAGCATTATCTTCTGTAATCATCTCACAATCTTACGAAGGAGATACTAATATTTTGGTTGCAAAGATGAGGGAAGTGAGGTTCTGAAGTTCCTAAATGCATAAAGGAGGTGGTAGTGTCAGAATGGCATCCTGCTCAGATGGTTGCCTGGGACTATGCCCAGAGGAAGATCGGGTTCCTTCCCCAGCGTTAGTCAATATCCAAGTCTTCAGTTCCATGGGTAGGGGAGAAGGCTTTCTATCTTTTTCTCTAATGACAGTGGTACCTGCACCTATATTCCACCACAAAATCTTTTTTATCTAGTATTAGGAAAAAATTCCTTTCCATCCAGTGGTCACTCTGTGTGTGTGTGTGTGTGTGTGTGTGTGTGTGTGCGCGCGCGTGTGTGTGTTCACCGTGCTATGTGAATTGTGGCTTTAAATGTATTCCTGTCAATTCCATATATTTTTAAAATGTTGCTTTTAGAGTGTGTGCAAGTTTGGGGAGTTTTTGAGGGCTTTTTTTTTTTTTTTTTTTTTTTTGAGACAGGGTCTTAATCTGTCACCCAGGGTGGAGTGCAGTGGCGTGATAATGGCCTACTCCATCCCCAAACTCCCAAGCTCAAGTGATCCTCCCATCCCAGGTAGCTGGGACCACAGGTGCACACCACCACTTCCAACTAATTAAAAAAAAATTGTAGTGAGAGTCTCACTAAGTTTCCCAGGCTGTTCTTGAACTCCTGTGCTCAAGTGATCTTCCCACCTTGGCCTGCCAAAGTGCTGGGAATACAGGTGTGAGCCACTGTTCCAGGCCAGGGGAGTTTTAACTTGCCATGATTTCATAAGAAATCTGTATCTGAGAGTCCCAGAAGGTAAAATACTCCCTTTTCTTCTTAACATACTTGACTACCACCATTCATGTTCTTCTATTAACCCTCCTATATTTGTCAACCCTCAACCCGTTGGAAAGAAGGAATGGGACTCCGGAGTAGATCTTAGTAATACCATGAGATCCAACCCCAGTAGCTTACAGCTGAGACCGTGAGGTCCTGTGGGAGGAGGTTGGGGAGCAGGAACTTGCCCAAGGTCATGTGCAGAGTTCGAGGCGGGGCCTGGATGGGAAGCCCAGCATGAAGACCCCAGGCCATTGCTCTGCCATCTTCTTGTGATGCTTCCAGAAGAATGCCTGTCACTCCTGCTGACATCCGGCTGACCAAGTGGGCAAGAGGAATTCTTCAAAACAGTTTAATAATAAATGGTTGCATTTTCTCTTGTCCCCAGGCCACACCCCCCCTTCTCAGTCTTGTTTTCAAGGTTGAAGGTTCCTTTAGAGCTAGTGACCTTGCCCTTTGTGGCCTGTGGATGTCGCTCTCCATCCGTAAGCCTCCTTTCCAGCGACCCTGTTTGCAGTGAAGACTATAATTTTATTTTGGGTTTGGATATACTGATTACACTGTAGCTTCTGGTATATTTTCTTACCTGTCACAGCCATTAAATTTATTTTAATAGTTACTCCACTCTCCTGATAGCCACTAAAGGGGGAATTGGATATTGTCTATCAGTTGGTTAGTCTGTGAACTAAGGCTGTATCTAATTACAAGGCATTGTATCGGTTCTGATTTATTAACCATTTAGTGGGCTTTGGAGAAGGCAGCATTTTTAGTAGCACTGTTGAGCCTGCATGTAGCTTTTCCAGGAGGGCAGGGTGCCCGGAATATCTGATCTTACTGTTATTACTTTGTGTCATATATAATCTTGTTTTTTCCCTGCAACAAATAAATCTTTGGGACTCCTGAAGAAAAAAAAAAATGGGAAAGAAGAAAAAAACATTTGTGGTTACAGTATAATAAAAATAAACTGTTTGTCGTGACTGCAGCTGACATTTATCAGCCTGTTTGTGGGTGCTCTTTCTCTCTATATATAATACAGAACATAATTTGTCACTTTGTAAATACATTCCAGTCTAAATCCCTGCCAGCATCTGTTAGTGTTTGAAGGATTAATGTGCTACCCTGTGTATGTCTGCACTTCCAGGGAACAGTGTAGCATATGATTACGGGTGATCTCCGGAGAGCAAGAGGGAACAAGGGATTTTCTGTGCTTTCCCCTACATGCAGTCGTTTTGGCCTTTTTCTGATTTTTCTTGTCTTCATCCCATTCTGTCTAGGTACCTGGAATTTCATCCTTTGCAAGGATGTTCCTAGTCCCCTGCCTTTCTTCTGTCTGTGATAGTCACAGTTGAAGTCATAGTATTTTATGTGTACTATGGGTTGAGCTGTGGATCATTCTTTGGGGCCAGTTAGACTTGGGTTCAAATTCTTTCTCCATCTGGTTTATGAGTTTAAGTTACATGATTTCCATTTCTTCACTTGCAAAATGAAGATGCTAATACCTACTTCTTGAAGGTGCTGAGGATGAAGGAGGAAATCAATGGTAGTGCAAAATGCCCAGTTTAGCGCCTGCCAAGAGCAACTGGTGGCTCTGTGTCACCTGATATCATCAGTGTGATTGTCTTCAGCGCATCCATGGAACTGAAAGCGTTGGAGGAACCTAATGCCATGAGCCAGCTGGTGGTTATGTTTTTGTTTGGTTTTTCTTTTTTTCCTGCTGGATAGTAGGTTCTGTTTATTGAGAAATATTTACTTCCCTCTAAATCAGGTGCTTGCTGGGGTTCTTGGCACACAGAGCATTCTGCCAATAAACTGTGGTTCCCAACAAGGCTTGCAACTGAATCTGGGCAACATTGAACATGACTTCAATAGCGACAAAAAAATTCAGATTCCTCCTGGAAGGTCCATACATGCTGTCCCCAGTAGGATCCTGGAATTCCCTGTATGATAGTGTTGCTTGTAATTGTTTCCACATGATGAAATGACTCTAAAAGGTGGTAGGGAGTCTGTATCTACTGCTATCATTTAGGAAAAGATTACCACATATGGGGGAAATAGCCTCATTAGTAACTTTTCTGCAAACAATCTCCTTATTTCTTGTTTTCGTTCTTTTTTTGGTGTGTGTGTGCTTCTGCATGCCCTTCTATGGCTTCCTCCACCAAATTTCTGTGTCTTCATTTGCAACTTACACTTCTCCAGTAAAGAGGAAAGTGTACAGCTCTCCTTTCATTAGAGAAACATTGTTTTGTTGTTTTGGTTCAAGTTTCTGAAGTATAAATGTGTATGAACTGGACAGAAATACTATGCCCATGTGCCAGGTGGTCAAGATGGGGCTTGTGATTTGAAGTTTCTTTTCCTAGATTCAGGAAAGTATCACCAGTTGATCAGGGAATACATCTTTGGACCCATTGGAAAATGTGTTTTCTTTTTTTTTTTTTTTTTTTGAGACAGAGTCTCGCTTAGTCGCCCAGGCTGGAGTGCAGTGGCGCGATCTCGGCTCACTGCAAGCTCCGCCTCCCGGGTTCACGCCATTCTCCTGCCTCAGCCTCCCGAGTAGCTGGGACTACAGGCGCCCGCCGCTTCGCCCGGCTAATTTTTGCATTTTTAGTAGAGACGGGGTTTCACCATGTTAGCCAGGATGGTCTCGATCTCCTGACCTCGTGATCCGCCCGCCTCGGCCTCCCAAAGTGCTGGGATTACAGGCGTGAGCCACCGCGCCCGGCGGAAAATGTGTTTTCTTAGCACCCTAAATGCCCAGGTATTGGCATACTTGGGAAATGTCTAGAAACCCCTATTTCAATTTGCTGACCATTTTTGGTAAATTCCTAGAGATGCCAAAATGCATTTCAAAAAAGGTTTCATGTTCAAGAAGACATGTGGAATGATAGAAAACATTTAATGCTGTTACATATGCAGTGTAACACTGTTAAACTTTTCGATTATTTAATAGAACACACATTTTCCAGGGCAAAGTATTTACAGATGTTCCCTCCTATGCCCATCCACACATCCTTAACTCTTCACGTTGTTTGAGAGTGTTAGACTGTTTTTTATTGTGTACTTTATCAAATAGTGGGTGAGAAAGAACAGACACTTTAAGGAATGGCATGACGTTCTCCTTTTCTTCTCATGCATTAACTGGAACCTGAACGTAGTATTAATTATAAGACTGTTAGACTTCAGGGGACCACACTCTTATTCTAAAATAGTTGTCAACTAACTGTGCCCTTCAGGGCAGAATTCCTGCCCAGTACCCGGCTTTGTAAATACAGTTTTACTGGGAAGAACGCAGGAACGCCAATTTATTTATATATCGTCTATGGTCACTTTTGCTTTCATGCTATGAAAGCTGAGTATTTGGGAGATACTTGAAAAATCTAAAATGCTTACTATCTGATCCTTTAGAGAAAAGGTTTGCCAGTCTCTGTTCTAGAGGACTCCTGGTCATTTGGAAAGAGAAGTATGTCAAGTCAAAATGAGCAGGTGGTTGGGTTAGTATTTTCTTTCTACACATATAGAAACAATTCCTATCATACCTGACTCAGTTGTCAAACTTGTTTAATCCAAAGCCTGGGGGATGGATGTAGGAGAGAAGCTGAAATCAGCTGGGTTTTTTTTTTTCTATCGCGCAAGTTACAATTTTTGTGTGTTTTTTTTTTTTTTTTTTTTTTTTGAGACGAAGTGTCGCTTTATCGCCCAGGCTGGAGTACAGTGGTGCAATCTCGGCTCACTGCAAGTTCTGCTTCCCAGGTTCACGCTGTTCTCCTGCCTCAGCCTCCCAAGTAGTTGGGACTCTAGGTGCCTGCCCCCACGTCTGGCTAATTTTGTATATTTTTTAGTAGATATGGGGTTTCACTGTGTTAGCCAGGTTGGTCTCAATCTCCTGACCTCGTGATTTGCCCGCCTCAGCCTCCCAAAGTGCTGGGATTACAGGCGTGAGCCACTGCGCCTGGCCGAAAAGTTGCAGTTTTAATGGTCTAAATCAAACTTGTTCAACCTGCAGCCTGTGGGCACATGTCGCCCAGGACAACTTTGTGGCCCAACACAAATGTCTAAACTTGCTTGAAACGTGATGAGATTTTTTTTTGCCATTTTGTTTTTCAGCTCATCAGTTATCATTAGGGTTAGCGTATTAATATTTTACGCGCAGCCCAAGATAATTCTTGTTCCAGTGTCACCCAGGGAAGCCAAAAGATTGGAGAGCCCTGGGAATAAAACAGAAAAAAGGTGTAAAAGGCTTTAAGTTCATGGACAGAACAACATTTTTTAAGTGAAGTACTTATGGATGTGGCCCCTTCATAATCTCCTGGGCTCAGGGATAATTTCCAGGCTGGGGAGAAGGTAGTGGCATGGATACAGCAGTACTGTTTTGGAAGGAGAATTGACTTGTCACAACGGAGGGAGGACTACCATCCCAGTTGTGCCAACCTCTTTTTTTTTTTTTTGAGACGAAGTCTTACTCTGTCGCCAGGCTGGAGTACTGTGGCGCAATCTCAGCTCACTGCAACCTCTTCCTCCTGGGTTCAAGCTATTCTTCTGCCTCAGCCTCCTGAGTAGCTGGGATTACAGGCGTGTGACACCACACCCTGCTAACTTTTTTATTTTTAGTGGAGATGGAATTTCACCATGTTGGTCAGGCTGGTCTCAAACTCGTGACCTTAGGTGATCTGCCTGCCTTGGCCTCCCAAAGTGCTGAGATTACAGGTGTGAGCCGCTGCGTCTGGCGTCTGCCAGCTTCTAATTATTATTTTTGAGCAGATTTCGCATGCTTTTTCAGTCTTTGTTTTGTTTATAAACTAGAAGTAATTATGTCAACTTTGTAAGGGCTCAGTAGGGTAAAATAAGGCCATGTCTGTAATCTCCCCTTCTGTGAACAGAGGGTACATTCTCAAAAGCCTTCAGTTTACATGAGTGGAATGGATTTTCTAAATTTATACAGAGGACAAGGTTGTAGGTCCTATATGAGTGATGACAGGTGACTCTTAGGTTAACTACAACATATGGCCTTCAGCCACAATTCCCCCATATCCCCTTCTAGGGGATGCTTGGTAGACCTGATATCCCAGAAAGGAGTGTGACCTCATAAAGTCAGTGCTGTCCTTTGGTTTTCCTGATATACTAAATGTAGCAATTCCTCTTTTTAATATGGTGAAAGCTCTGGGCCAGCCCATCAGGCTGCAAGCGCTAGAAACTCTTCCCATACAGAACGTCTATATCCTCCAGCCAAGGAGAAAAAGGAAGATGCTCTTTATAAATATTGAAGAGGCAGGGAGAGCTTGCACTGAGGCCAGGCTGCATTAACATGCATGCCATCGTGAAGTGGCTTCTAATGGACATTTGTAAGGTGGGGTCCTCTCCCTTCCCCTCCCCACTCTAATGCTGCCTGGGATGCTCTTTGCAACACATGCAGTCTATAAGTTAGCTGGGTTTTAGCAAAATTACCCATCGCGATTCATTTGTCCCATTGGGCCATGGGAGAGGTGACTACAGAGCCAGATTCGAATGTGGCGCTGTGCCGCTGCGCAAACCACCAGGCTGCACGTGTGCACGGGCAGGATGGGACATCCCACCACTGTTCTGTGTCTGCGTGCA
Organism: Theropithecus gelada; assembly: GCF_003255815.1. Lineage (NCBI taxonomy): Eukaryota > Metazoa > Chordata > Mammalia > Primates > Cercopithecidae > Theropithecus > Theropithecus gelada. The sequence goes on from NC_037688.1 coordinate 36,049,604, forward strand.
ACTGTCAGCTGCTATCTACTGCTGCTCATAGACTTCCTGTCTGCCTTTCTCAGCATTTCTCAGTCTCCCATTCTCCCCTTGTTCTTGTCTCATCCCCTCCCTTCCTCTCTCAGCTCTTTCTTTCTCTATCCTTTTTCTTTTCCTTTTTTTCCTATTCTTTTTCTTTAGAGTTTGTTTTCTCATTGAACTTGGGAAGTGTGTACATTAAAGGAAAACCCATTAATGTGGAAAATTAGGAACATCATAACTAGTGTATGCTCAGGGCTTACTGAGTGCTAGACATTATTCTGAGTTTACACAGTGATGTCAGATTTCTCCTCTGTCACAGTAAGTTCCAAAAGATAGTGAAGAATATTGCAGTGAAAACAGTGGAACTCACATATTTCATACTCAGGGGTATCTTTCAAGTGTTAAGCAAGAGGAAAAACGTAGACAAAAAAAAAAAGACTCAGGAAATGCTTTCCATTTAGCTTTCTTGAGTAAGTTACTGGAAGACTTATTCCGGATTATAAAGAGAAAACTAAAATAAAGAGTTTAAGAATGAAGGGGTGGACAGCAACTGGCAGAGCCGAGTCTCACCAGGCACAACACACAGCCAAGGAGGGGCAGCTCACCCGGCCTTTGTTGGCCACACAAATATACCTACCACAGTATTGAGGGGCTGGACTGATTGCTCATTAATGTCTGGGCAAAGCTCAAAGAGGCAAACATTTTCATTACATACTGTTACCCATCCTGTTATAGGACCAATTTCTCCAGAAAGGTCTCTCTCGGAGGGAGGATTAATAAACACCATCAGAAATCCAATTAAAACCAATTGTTAAAACCTAACAAATACGTTGCTCGTGGATACAGATATGTATAGTAATGTGTGTAGTGATGGCCTATCATATAGTAATGATATAGGCTGCACAGTGCCATAAACCGTAAGGCTGGGCACGGTGGCTCACGCCTGTAATCCCAGCACTTTGGGAGGCCGAGGTGGGAGGATCACATGAGGTCAGGAGTTCGATACCAGTCTGGCCAACATGATGAAACCTCGTCTTTACTAAAAATACAAAAATAGCCAAGCGTCGTGGTGCAGGTCTGTAATCCCAGCTACTTGGGAGGCTGAAGCATCAGAATTGCTTCAACTTGGGAGCTGGAGGTTGCAGCCAGCAAGATCACACCACTGCACTCTAGCCTGGGAGACAGAGCAAGACTCTGTATCCAAAAATAAAATAAAATAAAATAAAATAAAATAAAAAAAAATTAAAAAAAAGGGATGGATCTAGGTGCCAGACAATCTGGGTATATCTTTGCTCCAAAAGTAACTGTCTTAAAATCTTGGGCAAGTTACCTAATCTCTGCTTTAGTTCCCTCCTTAGCAAGATGGGATGATATTACCACCCACCTCAGAGAGTTGCTAAATGGGTGAATTCATATGTAAATGTTCTTAGAACAGAGCTCAGTACATAGTAAGTACTATATAAGAATTGGCCATCGTTAATATTATTCATTGGATAAACATCAAATTCAAAATACTCTTTATCAAAAAGAAGAGAAATATATGAGAGAGGCATGCTGGGGGTATCTACAATGTTTTCTTTTTGATTTTTTTTATGTGATTTTAAATGTTTCTATTCTTATTCTGTCCTGTTCTTAAAGTATACCTGTAATTATTAAGATATAATTATGGATTCTGTCTTACTGATTTTTTAATCTTCTTGCTGTGTCTATCTTCTGTCTTTCTCCATATTCTGGGAGAGGCATCTAAGTTTCCCTTCCTTGTAACTGATTATTTTCCTTGGGATAAATTCTGGTCTTCACCATCTGCTAATGTAAGTATTCATCCTTCTATAAACTTTTAAACTTTAAACTTTTTTTCTTTTTTTTGGGCAATCCATTCTTAACCCCCTTCCAGTTTTTCTCAGCCTATTCTTTTTTGTTTGTTTTTGTTTTCTATTTCTGTTTCATTGAGATGCACATAAAGTGGAAGATGGCCTGCATTTCTAAAAAATTTGTTTCCTGACATAGAATATTTAGAGATCAAGTTGCTGAGTCTTTGTTGTGATTTTTTTTTACTTGTTTATCCTTTCTTTTATTATCTTTTGTTGTTATCCTCACTTTTTTCTTCACTGTTCTTCATCCTTTAATTAGCATTCAAGCTAATCATTATTAGAGTAGGTAACATGATCTTTGACATACCTAGGTAATTTTTCTGAAGTATATGAGTTAAGTACAGCTCCTCAGCATCAATGTCATTGTTTTGCAAGTTTTAGTTGAAGGTGACATCACTGTACTACAATTTTCTTGTGCTTCCACTTCCTAGCTCTGACTCTCTACAGATGGATATAACTTTTTCATTTTAAGATGATAACCATTTATTTTCAATTTCTAGTTTAACTGCGTCACAGTAAAAAGGTGTGATCTTTGTGATGACAAGAATTTGAAGTATGTTGAAATTGCCTTTGTGATCTGGCTCATGGTTAACTTCAAGAAGGTATGAAAAGAATCCATATTTTTATGTGTAGTGTTCCACAGCTCTTTTACTTGGTTTATACTCTTTTAATGGTTTGTTGACCATTTTATCTAAATACTCCATTTTGTCTACTTTTACTTATTTCTATTACAAATGGTTAATCTCTGCCACTAAGATAGATAAGTTCATCTTTTTGCTTATGGCTGTGTTATTTGGCACTTGCAAGTTCGTGATTGTTATCTATTCCTGCTTAATTGTTTCTCCCTTTATGCATTATCCATTTTTATCTTTAGTGTTTTTTATTTTTATTTTGCCTAAAATTTATTTTTATGTTATTTGCTATGCTAGCTATTCTACTTTCAAAATGTTCCGATATTTTTCTTTCAACTCTTTATCTTTAACCTTTTTATATTTCTCTGTTTTAATCACGTGTGTTAGGTAGGCAAGGATAGCTTCTAGGACAAATATTTTCTGTTGTTTTAATGGCTTAACACAATGCTAATTTATTTCCAGCTTATGTAACAGTGGTTATTGGTCTCTCAATTGAGGCTGGAAGTAGACATGTGAGTGTTTTATGGACTAGGCCTTGAAGAGGTGTACCTCCCTTAGATTTATATTCCACTGCCAACTCCAAGTCTCACGGCTATGCCTAATTGTGAAGGAGACTGGGCAATGAATCTAGTTGAGTGCCTTGGAAACTAAGGCACAGGGATTCTGTGAACGGCTGGTAGTCTCCATTACAGTTCTGACATCTGGGCACCAAATACCTTTTGCTTCCTTATTCCCACATAGAGAAGACACTCACTTTTCTTCCAAAGGCAGAGTCTGAAAATCCCATTTAATTCTTTAGTTTTGTGCAAATTCTAGGGTCTCCTTCATGCTTAGATATGGTTCCTTATAGTCCTGTGGCATTCAAGAAGGCAGCCTATTCATGCCTTGAACCCTACTGCTGCCCTATGCAATAGAAGGTAGAGTAGAGATGGAATATTAGCACTAAAATCTCCATTTTCAAAAGAAAAGAATGAGAAACATGCTGCTCCATGACAATCAATGATAGAATCACGCTGGGGAGGTAAAGAACCTTGTAGTAAGAGAACATTCTTTACCCAGGTCTTAAATCTGCTCTCTGGAGAGAAGTACTCTGTCCATCATGCTCCTTGGTCCCATCTGAACTGGATCTGGAGTAGGGTTACTTTCCTTAGGGGAATTAGCAACTATCAGCCCACTTCCTGCTGGTGCATAGTTGAGGCTCAGTTTTTTGTTTTTAGCAGTTACAGACTTTTAAGGTCAGATTAATCTTTATTTAATTTCTTAATAATCTTACAGGATTCAGATGTATTTCTTTCCAGTTAATTCATGAGTAGTAGCCACACCAGTCTTTCCTAGACTTGACTCTCAAGTTGCTTTATTTTTCTAATTTGTTATCATCATGCCTCTCTTTCAACTCAGTAGCAGCTACCATGAGGCTATCTGGAATAATGAGCTTGGTTTGAAAAGTAGCATCATTAATCTGATATATGCTACTGGGCTGAATTATTTGAATTTTTAATGGGCTATTGTCTCTCAAAGACTTTTGCAGGCTTATTTTATGCTTTTTGGACTCCAGAATCAATTGACTTTTTCAACTCTATAATGTCCTACCTTTCATTTCTGCTTTCAAACTGGACAATGCTTTTATCAGGAGCACATCTCTTTCTTGTAATATCTTGGTAAAAGCAGCGTGGAGCACACACTGACATTCTAGCTCTTCCCTGGAGCTTCAGAAGCAGTACAGTAGGTACTAGATGTACCTTTTGCATTATGGCAGAGCAGTTTTACCAAATGTCTTTCAGTGTAAAGTCACAGATCCACATGGGTGTCTCTGATTGACAGTTGGCTTTGTCTGTTTGGTGAGGAAGATATCCAGGCTCATTTCTTGAGTGGCTGTATTGTCCCCTAGGAACTTATTATAGCTTAACATTTATCTCATGGAAGGTTGAAGTATAGGGAACCCAATTCATATGAGAAATAGCCCAGGAGTTACATTCTCTTCTGCTCAGTGACCATTAGTCGAAACAAATATCTCACCTCAATGCAGTGTAGGTCAGGAAACATGGCTTTCTGTCTAGTCAGCCTCTTCTCCCGTACTGTGGAAAGAGGAGAACTATTCTGAGGGATAGCTAGTTCTATCTGCAGTGTATCTTTTTTATACAGCATAGAACTATTTTTTAATTTCTAGTCTGTTGGTTTCTGCCTTTTAATGTGTGAATTTAAGTTCATGTTTCTTACCATTACTGATAAATTTGAAATAATTGCTATATTTCATTGTGTTTTCTTCACTACCAAGTTTTTCTTATTTTTAAATTTTTCTGGGCATATACGTGTATTTTTTTGAGACGGAGTCTCACTGTCATCCAGGCTGGAGTGCAGCGGTGTGATCTCGGCTCACTGCAAACTCTGCCTGCTGAGTTCAGGTGTTCCTCCCACCTCAGCCTCCCAAGTAGCTGGCATTAAAAGCGTGTGCCACCAGGCCCGGCCAATTTTTGTACTTTTAGTGGAGATGGAGTTTCACCATATTGGCCAGGCTGGTCTCGAACTCCTGACCTCAAGCGATCCGCCTGCCTTGGCCTCCTACATTGTTGGGATTATAGGCATGAGCCGTTGTGTCTGGCCACCAGGCATATTTTTGAATCGATTAAATTTCTTTTTGTCTGAGTTACTCCATACATCATTTTTTCTCCCTGTTGCTCATTTGGAAGCTAATGATTCTTTCCTCCCTTTCTTCCTTTCTGTCTTTCTCTCTTTTCCTCTCTCCCTGTTACTCTTGAAAGTCTTATATACATGTCTAAATTTTTTCTTAGGTATCAAGTTATTTAATGTCTATCATTCTGATCAGCAAAGCCAGACAATGCATGATTTAATGGCTCAGTGAAATCCTTTCCCCCATAAAATAAATTTTACTTGTTGTTACTGTTGTTTTAGTTGCTTCTTCAATTCATTTTCAGTATAATTTATTTGGTCCTGTAGCTACTCCAAATGACGCACAAAATTTAGCGATAGTGATGACTCTGTTTGTGTTTATGGTGTTTTGAGTCCTCAACTTTTTCTTTTTTTTTTTTTTTAAACGCAGAGTCTTGTTCTGTCACCCAGGCTAAGTGCAGTGGCGCAATCTCAGCTCACGGCAAGTTCCGCCTCCTGGGTTCACGCCATTCTCCTGCCTCAGACTCCCGAGTAGCTGAGACTACAGGTGCCCACCACCACCCCCGGCTAATTTGTTTTGTATTTTTAGTAGAGACAGGGTTTCACCATGTTAGCCAGGATGGTCTCGATCTCCTGACCTCGTGATCCACCTGCCTTGGCCTCCCAAAGTGCTGGGATTGCAGGCATGAGCCACTGTGCCTAGCCTTTTTTTTTTTTTTTTTTTTTGCATTTTCAGTAGAAACGGGTGTTCACCAGGTTGGCCAGCCTGGTCTCGAACTCTTGACCTCAGGTGATCTGCCTGCCTTGGCCTCCCAAAGTGCTGGGGTTACAGGCGCGAGCCATCGTGCGTGGCTACTTTTTCTGTCTTTATGTGTATTATGGTGGGAACCCATAAACTACTGCGAGGCAGATACTATTTTAAGCAGGAAACCTTATTTTTTTCTGAAGCACATTTAAAAATATTTTCCAGTTGATCTGTTAAACATCCTGCTTTGTTCCTGGAGATCCTCTGAAAGATTTCTCTCTTTAGATTCATCTGTAAAGTAAAAATAACTGTCATGGTCATTTCTTCAGCATGATGATACTGTTACATGTTTACTGCATGTTCTGCATACCAAGCACATATCCGTCACACACAGTGTGGCCAACTTCCGAGAGGCCAGCATTCAGCCAAACAGCCTGAAGCACCAGGAGAAATGCCTGGGTTTCCAAATGGCTTACGGAAAATTGTTGCTGCCAATATGAGTAGCCTACTTGTATTTCTACTTGCGGCTTTTCCCCATATTTGATGGTATGTTAAACAGTCATTCATTCATTTTCTAAATTAAAGCCTGTCCTGAAAATGTGTTCAGTGCTATTGCGTATGCATCAGGTATTAGAGATGCAGATACGAAGCTGTGCATTTTAATTTACGATAAATGTCAATGTGAATTATTGGTTGTTTTGCTTTTCTTTCATAGTCTCCTGTAGGGTTTTTGGGAATAGAAATTGGTATAACCTTTTTGGAGGACCCTCAGTAAAAATCAATCAAAATTTAAAATGTGGGTATCTCTTGACCTAGTGGGTCTACTTCCAGGAATTAATCTTAAAGAAAAATATTATATTTTGCTAAGTATTTGTATTGCAGCATTGCTTTCAGTGGCAATAAAAAATTAAAAAAATCCTGGCAACAACATAAAAGAATATTACAACAGAAACAATGAGTAACATTTATAGGATTTTTTTTTTTTTTTTTTTTTTTGAGGTGGAGTCTTGCTCTGATGCCCAGGCTGGAGTACAGTGGCACGATCTTCGCTCATTGCAAACGCCGCCTCATGGGTTCAAGCGATTCTTCTGCCTCAGCCTTTTGATTAGCTGGGACTACCAGCACGTGTCACCATACCTGGCTAATTTTTGTATTTTTGTAGAGATGGAGTTTCACCATGATGGCCAGGCTGGTCTTGAACTCCTGACCTCAAGTGATGCACTTGCCTCTGCATCCCAAAGTGCTGGGATTACAGGCATGAGCCACCACACCCGGCCGCTTCTCATAGATATTATCCAACAATTCTCACAGTAACTTCAAGGAGCAAGTTCTTTAATTTCTGTTTTTACTGATAAGGAAGCTCAGGTGTAGAGAATGTAAGTAAAAAGTTCACAAAGCTAGTGAAGTATGTGGGGACGGTTTTTAATGAATGATTGAATATTCTTTAGTGGGCCACACATACTGGTGACCAAGTATGGGCGTAGAGCTCTGTTTAGATAGATTCAATTATGTATTATTGAGGAAAACTAGATTGTGAAGCAACCACATGAGCTACAACACTATGTTTTTAGGAAAAGTTGCATGATGTTTTTACATGGGTAGAAAATATACTCTGGAAGGATCTGAACCAGGCTGTCCCTGTCCTTACCTTGGCGCAGTAGGACTTGGGGAACGTTTTTACTTTATACGTTATCCACTTCTGTATTATTTGTAATATAATGAACCAGTTTTATTTTTGCAACTAACAGTAAATGTAAATAGCTGATGACCACTTGGGTTAACCAAAGTGCTTGTGACCAACCACACGCAGGCAACTTCGGGACTACTGAGGCCAGAGAATCCTTTGTTAGGCCGGCTGTCCTGTGCATCGTCATATACTGAGTAGCATTCCTGGCCTCTGCCCCCTAGATGCCAGTTCACTTTCCACCAAGTTGCAACAAGCAGAAATGTCTCCAGAAATTAGCAGATGTCTGCTAGCAGTTAGAATGGCCCCTGGCTGAGAACCAGAGCAGACTCTGCTCACGCTCTGCTCAGACTCGGCTATCAGGATATAGTTCTCGCCCTCCCAACAGCTGGAACCAATACCATCTCCCTCCATTTGCGAATCGTTCAGACTTCACAAGTCTGCCGTGTGGAATGTAAAATCCTTTCGACCAGAACAGACAAATCTTGTTTTTGTCTTTTTATTCAATTTACCCACTATTGACTTGCGACTTGCGGCGATCACCAGGTCCCGGATCTCTGTGTTCGGAGCTACACATCTTTCTGAATCGAGGAGGTGGGGCACTGATTTTTCTTTTATCACTGACTTCTCCGAAGTGGGAAGTTCCAATGCTTAACAAGTTTCATTAAGAACACGGCTATTAAATATTCAGAATATACAGACTGTTGCTGTTGAGAAGGTAATTATACAGTAAATTAGGTGATGTCCAGTACGTTGCCTTTTAAGCACGTCTTTGATGTTTGCAGTACTTCCATAAGATATAGGGCATGTTTATTAAGAGTCTTCAACTGTGTATAAAGCTAGAGCAGTCAAAAGTAATGGTGTCTGCTGAAGGATTCTTTATCTTATGAATTTACCTTTAGTCATCTATTATTTATTTCAGCTATTTTATATGCCATTATAATAAATATTATGACAGAGAAAGCTTTTATGCTTCAACTTATTGTACTCCTCTTTACTTGCCTGCAATCCTTCAGGAAAATGTAACCACACTTTACCTATAGTTAACGTAAATCATCACTTACATTAGAATGAAAAATTCACTGTGAAAAAAGGCTCTTTCTTCAATAGCAAGGCATAAATGCACAATCATGTTGACTGCCAACCTCCTGTGTCATTCACTGTCCTTCCTTAAATTGTTTTTAAGCTGCAAAGTGAATATATTGCATAGAGGGAAATGGGACGGTTTTGGAATATTTTCACTCTCTTGTTAGTTTCTGGCAAGATAAGCATTTTTTATCCGGATTGCAAAATATTGCCAATTACTGTCTAAGCATTTTTAATAGTTTTGCTTTCAATGGCACGTAACTCTTATACCAAATTAAATAAGCTGTTATCTGGTGCAATTTCTCCTTGAATAGACTCACAATTACCTATAGATATTGACATGGTTATTTTATAAATTGAGTTCCAGCAACACAAGGCAAAAATTTTGGCCTGTATATAATGAAGGAAGAGTTGTCATCATTTTCTTCTTAGGGATGTTAGTGTATTTTGGCAGGGGGAGGTAGGAAGGGGATCTGGTGGAGGGCCCTGGAGTGAAGGTTGATGCTGGTTGGTTGATTTGAAGGTTAGGAATAGCAAACTCAGCCTCTGTTCTTCAAGACTTCCCCCATTCCCCTCCCCACCCCAAAAAAGGCGTGAGAGACAAGGAAATCCAGGGTTTTGCCAGCGATCATTTTCGGTGTGGTTCCATATTTTAAAATGTGGAATCCTTTCCAAGAGTGTTTGTTTATTAAAAGCAAAGTGATAAAATGTGTCAAGCCAGGGAAGAGACTCTCAAACTCCCCTTTCCTGCGAATCCTATCAGGAAGAACATTTCTGAGGGCACACTTTTCATCTTTAGACTTGGCAAAGATGGGTCAAACTCCACATCAGACTGGCACACGATCTTGACTAAGACATACAAGAATCACTAGTCAACTGTGTCCCCATACATTTTCCAGTGAAGATGTCACCCATCGCAACCATTACCATCGCTTAAATAATACTAGAGGAATTAGTGTTATGAAGTCCCACATACGATATTGATGAATTATTAAACCAGTTGAGTTAGATCTCTCCTGTAGTTCAGTGAATAATGTCATGTCAATACTATGCTCAACGCCAGTGTCTCTTGCTGTTGTAAATGTGACAGCTCCTATTTAAGGTTTTAGAACATAAAATCAGGACCGAGAGTATGTAAAGCGGAAGGATGAGAGACATCAGCATAATGCAATTAAGGCCCATTGGATTAGAATTTGCAGGATGCCATTAGCAATAAGCTCTGAGCGTAGATTATTGCCGTGCTTACATTTTCTCGTTCAGCAGTAACACTTCTCTTGTAAATTCTAAGTGGGTAAAATAAATATGATATAAAACAGACACAAATAAGAATATATAGATGATGTTAATTTCTTCAGAGCTTCCCGGTGTTATGTGTTGAAGAATATGACGATGGGGGAACAGCTCAGTGTGGCAATCTTGTGACGACACAAGCATTGGAAACAGCCACGTCTGAGTTGGGAACGCATATCTGTGTCTTACTAGCTTTGCCACTTTAACGTCACGCAGCCTCTGTTTTGTCATCTGTAAAACAGGGAAAATTATAGATGCTTCAAAAGATACTTGCTATTACTATAAAATGAAAACAAGCATGTCATAGGCGCTTATTATTTTTGTTGCTTTTATGATCAATAAATACATGCAAATGAGAGCTTTTTAAATGAGATTCTGGAAATAAGTTTTTCCATATTTGTAAGGGAGGGGTAGATACATAGCCATCCAATCAGCATCGATGGATACCTTGAAGTGAGATCACAAAAATAGCTAATTCCCTGTAAACAGCAACCCTTGCCTCTGCAGTTGCATATGATGAGTCCCCCAGCTAAAAGAGAATTTCCTCCGGGTATAATGGAGGCCAGGCTCAGCACAGCCGTCTAGTGTACCTGGGTATCTTCCTTCTCCAGCCGCTGTGCAGATGTGTTCCTTTATTTGACCCACATAGTGATGATGCTTTCAACACAGCATAACAAAGAACTGCTGCTTTGTGCTGCTAGATGTGCCAAACGTGTGTGCCAGGGATTCTTTCATTGGAGGTAAGTGGAGAACGCAAGGCCCACATGCACGAGATGGGAGTGTTTTGAAGCATGCTCCCTAAGACCCAACAGCTTGGGCCGCAGACCAACTACTTCGGTTCACTATGGCGAGAAATGGGATAGGAGCGCGAACTCATTGATACCCTCCCAGCTGATTCCTAGGCAATTTACAATTGGCGATGACTGTCAAGTAATAATTTGTGGTCTTGAAAACTAGGTATGATCATTGGAGTTGTTCCTATCCTGTGTTCTAAAGGCCTATTGCCTTGAGATGTTTTTTTTTTCCTCCCGTTGTTGGTAAGCCTAATGTAGGTATGAGACATTGCCTTTGAAGTGTTGGAATGATGGAGAGGAAAAAAGAAAATGGAGATTGAATCTGTGGAAAACACGTTTCCCTTTACAGGCAGTGTTAATGGATAAATGAATTTAGTCCTGTGAAGGTTGTCTCCCTTATTTGGGACTTGGTGTCCACTAACTGTGCTACTAATGAGTGCCCCTGTATCCAAGGGAAATGAGAGAAGCGTACCTGGCCTACCAGGTTACCGAGATCAGGACAGCATGAGGCAGTTACAGATCTGATGGTTTTCCCTGGTTTTTGTCTCAGCTGCCATGAGGGCTTCCAAGGGGTAAGGAGGGTTGGGGGATGAGAGGACAGGTACATTGTGTAGACATAATGGAATATGGAATAGTTATTGAAATATTGCGTTGGGGTGAATCATGGCTTTGCAGTTACTATCTTGATGCAGCTGTGCATGAGGCTTTTGAATCTCAGCTTCTCCATCTGTGAAATAGGTGGATGATAATGACTGCACCCTGCAAAGTTGCTATAGGGATATAGAACTGCTGTGGGGCAAGGACTGAAGTGGTCATTGTTTTGAGGTCGCTTTTATCATCGGCCCATGATGACCCATTCAGCCCTATCTGTGAGGAGTGAAGCATTGCGCTCTTTATGGATAGTCACCACCACATCTTATGCGTTGTGATGATCACAATGATAAAACAGTACGCAATCACAATATAAGGATCTAGAGTTATGAACTCCTGATCAGATATCATGTTCTGCTCCAAGTGCTTTAGTTACATTGCCTCACTTCCCAACCTAAGGCAGGTGCTGTTCTTACTCCCACTTCACAGAGGAGCAAACTAAATACACAAGAAGCAGTAACTTGCCCAGCCCCAAACCACCCCCTGAAAAAAGAAAACAAGGGAGACCCACAGTTGCTACTATGCATTATTACTGGAACACAATGGGCATCACATTTTAGCCGTGGCCTTCAAAATAACGATAATAGCATATATTGAGAGCCCATTGTGTGGCTCGTACCTTATATTCACGCTATCTAATCTTCACTGTAACCATACAAGGCAATACTATTATGCTCATTCATAACTAAGGCAACTGAAGCCCAGAACCTTCCAGTAGCTTCCCTGAAGTCACGTTGCCAGTGCCTTGGCCATGCTGGGCTGTGGTTCCAGGGCAGCCTGGCTCTGGTGTCTTTGCTGCCGATGACAATATCTCCCCATTTCTCTGTTTAAATACCACACACTCCCCATATGGTTGCTTTGGTTTCAGGCAGTATCACATCAGAGTCACACATGGCTAATTTATAGTCATAAAATGATACTAGAGATCACTGTTGCGTAACAACAGGAAACCCCTTTGGTTCCACACTTACAGACTCTTGAGTCACTAAGACAGATTTTAGAAGTTAATAAAGAATAGATAAAGAAGACTTGCTATATGAAGAAGACTTGCTGTATTAAGGTGTCAGTGAACTGTGCTACTGATGAGTGTCCCTGCATCCGAGAGAAATGGGAGACATGTACCTGGGTTATCTGATTATGTCTTTCTGGCTGAGCCCTGGGTGTTGGGAGCAGGTGGGCTTCTGAGATACCTTGAAGTTGCCTGATGCTTCACATGTGGGATGCCACCTGTGCGGCTCTGTTTTAAAATGATGGGTTGTAGAGTCTGTATACATAATTTAAAATACATTAACATTTCTGTTTTGCCTGAGATAAACTTGTACTGGTGTGATCAGAAGGAAGAATGAGGATTTGGGGAAGGAAAATTTTGAGAGCTATTTTACAGCATTTCAAGATTCAGTGATCTCAGAATGAATGTCTTCTGGTTAAACAAACGTGGGAGGATGGATGATTAGAGGGATGGATGAATGGATAGGTAGGTGGGAAGATAGATGGATAGACATATAGGTTGGAAGGAAGGAGGGATATATGGAAAGCTATCAGTTTATTTTACGGTGGTGGGATTTTCTTTCTTTTCCTTTTTCACTCTGACAGTCTTGCTCTGTTGCCCAGGCTGGAGTGCAGTGGCATGATCATTTCTCACAGCAGCCTCGACCTCACAACTTCAAGTGATCCTCTTGCCCCAGCCTCCTGAGTAGCAGGTGCACACCGCTATGCCCAGCCAGTTATGTTTTAGATGCTTTTTTATATGGCCTATATTCATGTGTCTTTGTGACTTTTTGAAGTAGGAGTTGGCCTGAAACAAGCCCAGAGAGGTAGACAGGGACCAAGTCATGGACTGAGTTAGTTGTTGCTATTCCTCACTGTGTATTTTTATTTCTCCTCTTTCTGGACACATAGCATGTACCTTCTAGAAGCTAGGCCCAGCCACGTGACTTTGTCAAGGAAATGGGAGCAGAAGCAGCACCCGTCACTATTAAGTGGAAGTCTTTGAGATGCCACGTGCAGCTCACCACATTGCCTTCCACATGCCATGGAGGCTGTCAATGTTACAGACAACAGAGGCTCCGTCTACCTGGGCCCTGGCTGGCCGCGGTGAGCTGGGCCCACTGACCTACAATGAGTGTGAAGTGTGAGCAAGTCATAATTCTGGGTTGTTGTAAGTAATGGAGATTTGGGGGTTGTTCCTTACTGAAGCACATCCTGATTGATTTAGAGGATCTTGTGAGCCATGCTAAGGAATTCAGACCGTATCTTACTGGCCACTGTGATGTACTAAAGGGTTTATATTGCCGATGAAGACAGCAGGCTCTGACCGAACAAGGCCTGAACTTTTGATGTTCTAGATGGCAAGTGCTAATTCTAACACTTGTTAATGAAAGTCATGGTTTGCTTGGTGGTGATGAAACAGTTCTGTGTCTTGTATGTGGTGATGGTTTTATGAATCCATACATGTGATAACATGTCTTCGAATTATGCACAAAGGTACAGCAAACAAATGCGTCTCAACTTGTATTAGTTCGTTCTCACACTACTATGTAAACATACGTGAGACTGTGTAATTTATAAAGAAAACAGGTTTAATTGGCTCATTGTTCTGTGTTCATGTTTTACTTCTGGATAGGCCTCAGGAAACTTCCAATCATGACAGAAGGCGAAGAGGAAGCAGGCACATCTTAGCGGGAGTGGGAGAACAAGTAGGGGAAGGTGATCCACTCTTTTAAACAAGCGGATCTTAGGCAAACTTGATGACAAGACAGCATGGGAAGGGGGTGGGAGGGATGACACTAAACTGTTTCTAACCAGTCCCATGATCCAGTCACCTCCCACCAGGCCCACCTCCAATATTGGGGATTACAATTTAACATGAGATTTGGGTAGGGACACGGAGCCAAACCACATCAGGTGACATCCCAATAATGACTGTGGTCTAGTAAATTACGTTGTGCTGATGTTGATTTTCAGGTTTTGCCAATGCATTGTGTGTATGTAAGATGTATATATGGGGGAAGCTGGATGATGGGTGTAGGGGTGTTCTCTGTACCAGTTTGGTCATGTTTTGTGAATTTATAATTAGTTTCAAATAAAAGTTAACAACAAAAAGATCATGAGTTAAACCAAGAAAGTGAATTGTTGTCAGTTGCAGATTCACTGCCAGACCTGGCAAGAAATCTCACCTTGGCAGATCGAGTCTCTTGTCCTCGCCTAACAGCAGTTCACCCCTCAAAAATGGGCTCCGTTTGTAATCTGTCAGCCACTACCTTCTTATTTAGAGCATGTCCCACTACAAAGATTTCGATAAAGCTACTTAGTTTGTTAGACAATCGGAAGTGCAAACCCCCCAACACACCCATAAACACATACACACACCCTAATTTAAAAGCTGCATTTTCCATCCCCTGGACTTGCTGTATTGCCTCCAGTTTCTCTCCATTTCTCAGGATTGGTAGCAGAAATGGGAAACCTGATACCTAAGGTAAGAGAATTACCGGAATAACAGTGCGTGGACTTGAGTCACTATCCCCAGGAGCCTAGTAACCCACAGCTTGTGGATTAGTCTGTTGAACTACTTGATGGCTTGTGACCCCCTTTTCCCTTAGAGGCATATGTTATGATTTTCTTCTTATTGGTAGTGGCAGCTCTGTGCTTTATTTTGAAGGGAAGCGGGAGAACAAAAAGGAAACTTAGCAGTTGTAAGTTACTTATAGGGAAGACTGTATGGGCTAGTTGGCTGTGCTATCATTTTTGTTGAAATACTGCTGTGGGGTCACCATCTGGGAATGTTCTTCCTGTTTTATGGGGGAAATACAGACATGCATTTTTATAATCTGTAGCCTGCAATCCCTTGGGGTTTTCCCTGGGGGCTTGGCTGAGCAGAACCATTTCTTTACCACCCCCTCCACAACATAACGAATGGCTGCCTTTCCTCTTGTGATACATTCACATTTCTGTAAGATTCTGCACGTGGCAGTGAGTGTCATGCTCCAAGTAAAAGGAGGCGGGGACCAGAGGACTGAGGATGAGGATGAAAGGTTACTTTGTTTGCTGACTTTGAATGTCAGCTAGTTGTGTTTATGACACCCCTCATCTTGGTGGGGGGTATTGCCACATTTTACACTTCGAAAAAATGTTTAATCATCAGATAAATATGAGTTACTCAGACAGCTTGTGGGGTTCAGCTCCTTATTTGGGGCTCACACCTTCCACAGGGTGTGACTTCACTCAAGGGCTTTCACTCTTCTTGGTGGCGGTTTGCCTCTTTATAGAAGGAGGGCCGTGTCCTCACCTTACAGCAGACCCTCCAGCTCTATTATTCCCTGAACTTACGAAACCAGCAACCCCTGTGTTGGCATTTTCCCCTTTTGCTAGATCAGGTTCATGTTTCTCCTCCTCTTTCCAAAATCTACACATTTGGGCGTCTGCCACTGTTCCCCAACACCAGGAATTTAAATCTGTGTTGGCCACTTTGCTTCTGCCACTGATGTGCTGTTGGGGTTTGGGGACATAATTTAATCACTTTCTACCACCTTTACTTAAAACTGGGCTTTGTGCCGGGTGTGGTGGCTCACTCCTGTAATCCCAGCATTTTGGGAGGCCGGGGTGGGTGGATCAGGAGGTTAAGAGATTGAGACCATCCTGGTCAACATGGTGAAACTGCGTCTCTACTAAAAATATAAAAGTTAGCTGCATGTAGTGGCGTGCATCTGTAGTCCCAGCTACTTGGGAGGCTGAGGCAGGAGAATCACTTGAACCCAGGAGGGGGAGGTGGCAGTGAGCCAAGATCATGCCACTACACTCCAGCCTGGGCAACAGAGTGAGAGCCCATCTCAAAAAAAAAAAAAAAAAAAAAAACCAAGAAAAACAACAACAGGGCTTTGTTAGCAGGCATGACTTGGATTCTTCAGGATCCCTACCTCAGTAATCTGGTCTGATGTGGCCTTCAGGGGGGATCTTTGGACATCATTGCCATCCGTCTATCCACTGTGCTGGACTAAAGCGCACACAGACTGCCATTTCTTGCCGAGTGGCATCAGGGCAAGACTTTGGCACAAGAGACGTCTTCTCTGCTAGTTAAATTAATTAGACAGCTTCTCTTCCAGACAGGATGTTAGGTGCTTATGAACGTGTGATCTGCTCCTAGGTTTGTAAGGATAGTAATAGTCATCTTTTACAGATAAGGAAACTGAGACTCAGCACTGTGAAATGGTCCAGAGTGAGTGTGTTTTCCAGCCGTTGCTGCCTGATGTTCACAGCTTAAAGCTTAGGACTTGGGTTAGAGCCCAGGACTTGGCGGCCAAGATAAACCGGCTGCAAATACATTGCACATCTCATCCCAACTCCTGTCCATCCCTGAACAGGACACTTAGGGTAGAGGATGTTCTCAGCAGTGCCATTTGCATCCCCCTTCATAGCCTTATAGGTATCATGTTATCCTCCTTAATCTTAGTTAAACATCACAGTCTAGACTAGAAGTCCCAAGTCAACAATTTGTTTTACAGGATTCTTCTTACTTGAATAGGCAGGTGGCTTTTTGTCCTTTCAAGGAGCTAGGTCTAAGAAGTGATAGTATTGAATCTCGCACTCCGAAGCGCACCCAGATTTAAAAGTTTGGAGTGGCCCCTACACACAAGGCCAGTGGGAGGGGCAACCCGGAGATCTGTCCTTGCAGAATGATGCCATGAAGAACATGGCCAACGGAACTCCATTGCTTCAAATCCTGACCTCTCCAGTTCTCCTGCTTTCTTGCCAGGAGGGAACTTGGGCTTCGGCATCAGACTGACTGGGGGTCAGTTCTTGTACTCAACTTCTTGTCTCTGTGATCTCTTGTAAGATGCTGCCTTGTCAAATGGAGAGAACATTGTCTTTGAGTTGTTAGGAGCCTGAAGTGAGATGGCATGTAAATGCCCAGCCCCCGGCAGGCCCTGAATACACAGTAGCCATTATTACCGTTAGTATTCGTATCACCAGCATGTACTCCACCTACTGATAGAGTTTTCTGGGTTTACTAAGTCAGGGCTCTCTTTGAGATCTCAGTCCGTCAGAGTCTATTGGTATAAACGAGTCTTTCTGCTTTTGTACTTTATATAAAGGAGTTGTCTTTGCTTTTTTGATGCAGGTTTAGTGGAGATATTTCACAACCTGGATGGCAGCTTTTGAAATTAAGACATTGTCCACTGCATCTTTCCATGATCCAGGCCTTGTCGTGTGTTCCCCTCCTTACAGCTTTTTAGCATGCGGATTGAGAGGAGATAATGTTAGCCCAAAGCCCCTCTGCAACCTCTTTTGTGCGGCTGAAACACAGCACAACCCATGCTCCCCCACTCCGCCCCCACAGCCTGTAGGTTTAGCAGAATCCCAGCCTCACATCCTCCCCGAACTTGGCAGTAAAAGCCCTGTTCTTCCATTCATTCCTATGATTTATATTCTCTCTGGGCGTCTTATATTAAACAGGGGAATTCCGACATGTTCCATAACACATTTACTGTAACTTGATACCATGAACTAAACTTGCTGTTATTTATCATTTCTTTTTATTTTCTCTCATTCCAGCATAAAGCCAAGGTAGAAGCAATGGCCCTGGACCTCGCTCTGCTCCGTAGCGTGCAACATTTTGCTGAAGCATTCAAGGCCAAGAATGTGTGAGTGCTCCAGTGGAGGGTTATAGATCATAATTTCTTGCTATTGTAATGTCTTTATCAGATGAATACAATTGGGAGAACGCAAAGCTGTTGTGTTGTCTTGGCGTCCAAACCGGAGGCTCATTTATATTGGCCCTGTTAAGGTGAACCATATTTTCTTGACTCACAGTCACCCTCATTATGAGATGTGTCATCAATCTAATAACGGCTTCCCAGATACAAAAGGAGAAGACGCTATTAAAGCACTAGTAAAAGTGGCTAATAAAAGCTTGGCAATTGTAAGATGCATCCTGATTATAAGATTTTTGCAGTGCATTTCAGAATCGTGTAAGAGTATATTTTAATTCTATTCAGGACCAAGTAAACTCAGTTATCTAGTATGGCTGGGATGTTTACAATCCAAGCACCCAAAAGACCTCCAGTTTCTAAAACCTTCGGTGATTTGATGTGGTACATGGACGTGATTCCAAAAAACGTGGACTCACATTCATTTTTTTTTTTCATTATTTTCAGTCTTTCAAAATTCCAGTTGGAGAAAGCCTTAGTTAGGGCCTAGCATATTTTGATGCTATCATATGCTAGCATCCCTTTCTAACAGAGAAGGTTGTAGGAGAGAGGGAGAGAAGCGGAAGCGGGTGGGGAGACAGAGAGACAGACAGGAGGCCTCAAACCCTGAAACCCTGAGCTAAGGAAAGCGATCATGGCAAGCTACAATAATTACAATACTTTGTTTCCAAGTGTTTATTTTTACTCATATTTAGGGCAGGCAATCCTGGTTTCTCATTTAACATAGAGGTTTGAATTTCATTAATAAAGAACTTCATTTGTTTTTTTTCAGTGACTTGATTCAAACATGAGGATTAAGTGAATAATAGCACAGGTGGTGCCAAGGATAAGATAATTACACAAGAGGCACCAGAGCCACTGAACGTGGAGAGCTCTCGTAAATGACAAGCTGCCTTTGGCTTTGCTAGGCTCTGTTGGGAACGTTAGTTCTGCAGTGTTCCAAGCAGATGAAGGATGTGAGGGAAGGGATCTTAAACCAGATATTCAAATGGCCCTGTGGGGAGCTGACCCCACGCTTTTGTCTAGTATCCAATCCTCTTTGCATCGCCCTGTCACCCAGGTTGGACACGATCTCGCCTCACTGCAACATCTCGCTCCGGGCTCCAGCGATTTTCCTGTCCCAGCCTCCTGAGTGGCTGGGACTACAGGTGCCTGCCACCATGGCCTGCTAATTTTTGTATTTTTGGTAGAGATAGGATTTCACTATATTGGTCAGACTGGTCTTGAACTCCGGACCTCAGGTGATCCACCCGCCTCGACCTCCCAAAGTGCTGGGATTACAGACATGAGCCACCACGCCCAGCCACTCTACTTTATTAGACTTAAAAAGTTTGCTCTCAGCTGGGTCCAGTGTCTCATGCCTGTTATCCCAGCACTTTAGCAGACCAAGGCGGGAGGATCACGAGGTCAAGAGATCAAGACCATCCTGGCCAACATGGTGAAACCCCTTCTGTACTAAAGATAAAACAAGTTAGCTGGGTGTAGTGGTGCACACCTTTAGTCCTAGCTACTTGGGAGGCTAAGGCAGGAGAATCGCTTGAACCTGGGAGTCAGAGGTTGCAGTGAGCCGACATGGCACCACTGCACTCCAGCCTAGTGACAGAGTGAGACTCTCTCTCAAAAAAAAAAAAAAAAAAAAGTTTGTATTCAGCCTGGTGTGGTGGCTTACGCCTGTAATCTTAGCATTTTGAGAGGCCGAGGTGGGTGGATCACCTGAGGTCAGGAGTTCGAGACCAGCCTAGGCAACATGATGAAACCCCATCTCTACTAAAAATACAAAATTAGCCGGGCGCGGAGGCACATGCTTATAATGCCAGCTACTCGGGAGGCTGAGGCAGGAGAATTGCTTGAACCCAGGAGGTGGAGGTTGCAGTGAGCCGAGGTTGAACCGTGCTGTCTAGCCTGGGTGACAAGAGCAAAATTCTGTTTCAAAAAAAAAAGTTGACTCTCTAAGGCTCTTGCTGGAGTTAGCAACTGTCCCAAGTCCTTGAGGTCTACATTAGAGTCAGAGTCTTAGTGAGAGTTGCAACATCCCCTAAGTGCAGACCCCAAGGTGTCTTGTAGTAACAGTGAAATGACATCCCCCAGCCAGCCAGATCTGAGAGAGACTTCGTGTTTGTGTCCTTTGCAGTGCTTGGCTGTTAGCAGCTGCCACCCCTTGCCAGAACTATCAAGAGGCACCTCAACAGGCTGTAATACTAGCATTCAAGACATTTGTTCTCTGATTGCTTCATCATTCATTTATCCACCTGCTCCTTCACTTCACACACATTTGAGGAGCACCTCTAAAGCCCCAGGCATTCTTCTGGGCTGTGGGAAGAGAGTGGTGGTCCTGGAAGCCACAGGAACCCCACACAAGCTATCACCTCAGTTGTCATCTATGATGGACGGCTGACTCCTCAAACTCATCTGTCTGTGGTGGTTTGGGAGGGAATGATGATGACAAGAACAGCAGAGGTAGCAGCTCATTTACTGAGGGCTTATGATGAGCCATACATGGAAAATAATTTGCATGTATGTTGTGATTCATTTCTCAAAGCAATCCTTGGGAGTAGATGCTATTAATATCTCTACTATACAGATAAGGAAAGTGAGGCTAGAGAGGATATATAATTTATCCAAGGCATGTGGGATGTAGTTAGAGGGGATGATTTAGCCTCTCCAGGGCTCCAACTTGACCACCATATTGTACTGTCTTTCATTTTATTTTTTATTTATATTTTGAGACAGGGTCTTGCTCTGTTGCCCAGGCTAAAGTGCACTGGTGCAATCTCTGTTCACTGCAACCTCTGGCCCCCGGGTTCAAGCGATTCTCATGCCTCATCCTCCAGAGCAGCTGGGATTACAGGTGCATGCCACCACAAACAGCTAATTTTTGTATTTTCTGTAGAGATGAGGTTTCACCTTGTTGGCCTGGCTAGTCAACTCCTGGTGTCAAGTGGTCCATCTGCCTCGGCCTCCCAAACTGCTGGAATTACAGGCATGAGCCACTGTGCCCAGCCCTGTCTTTCATTTTAAATGCGATAGAAATAGACCCAGAGAGTGTGAGGGTCTTTTGCAGGGTCACTTTGCACGTTAGGTGACAGGCATGGTATTTCACTCCAGTCTGCCTCTTGTTCTTTCCCTGATAGCATGCGAGATCTCACATTCACTGCCACTGAATGACTTGCTCCAGTTCCTCTGTCAGAACGTGTTGGAAGCGAGCAGCTTTGCTGAAGTGAGCCAACTGTTACATAATAGGATCGTCTTCCACATCTCAACTGGACCATTAGGTTTTAACCATTAAGTAGTTGGGAAATCATCAAAAGTTGAAGTGCCTTTTGTAATCAGCCACCTCAAAATCTTGGAGGAAACTCTCACCCATTTTTGCCCTAATCCCAGATTTTAGCACAGGACTTTCAGTTTTTAGAAAATACTTCTAGGTTGAGAAACAAGGGTGATTTTCCATTTAGAGACCTCTGTAGCACAAACCTCTTTGTATCTGTCCCACGAGAGTACAGGATTTTACATGGCTTGGAGAAATATAGTGGTGGTGAAAATATGCATAAAGAAAGCGAGAGATTTTACTTTTGAAATGCTGCCAAAGTGAAATCTCTCATGGACAGGCAGATGACAGTTTAGTACTTGCAGGTCTTTCGATTCTGAGAACTGTCAGAAGTGAATTTAAGTGCTGGTGACTAGGCTGCCAAAGAAACACATGTAACTCTATTCTTATCACCCCCCATCTTCAGACATTAAAATTTCCTTGTGTGTAAAACATAATGACAAATGAAAGAAAGGCTGCCAGTTCAGAACCAATCTCTTTTCGTGCCGTTGCATTGTGGAGAGGAAAAAAAAAAAACCCTTAAATTTAAATTCCATGTGGGTGCTCTTATTTAATATACCGTTTCAAAGCCTGTATGCGATCACACCAGAGTATTATCAGGCTCTGAGTTCCTGTGTGTACTCCCTTGGTCCATGCTCCAGCTCAAGTGTTTCTCCACACTGGGATAGGCAGCATATTGTGTAGTCTTAGAGCAGAAAAGGTAGAAACAGATGCTTCGTACAAACACGGGTGAGAAGAGTGGCTCATTGTACTGTGGAACCATCCTCCATCTGCCTTCTGCAGGAGATGGGGATCAGCCTGTTCCTAGATATCTTCTTTTTATTCTGGGTGCTGGGAGGAGAGGGTGCAAAGGAGGCTATTGTAGAGGGAGCCCTCCTAACCATAACCATGATTGTGTAAACAATAGCTGCTAGCCAACTTGTTAGTTTTGTGCAAGGCAATGTACTAAGCTCTTATATACATGTATTCTGTCTTTAATTTGTTGTAAGAATTCTGGATGCTTAACCATGATTATCCCTACTTTACAAATTACAAGGTTGCAGTGCAGAGAGCCCAAGACACTGTCAACTTGAGCAAGTAGAAGATCCAGAATTTGAACCCAAATCTGTCTGAATGCAAAATGACTTTTTGTTACTTCTCACACTTTAGTCATAGAATTTTCAGTGTGGGTTTCTGTATTGGTTATGTATTACCGTGTAAGAAATTACTCCGGCTGGGCACGGTGGCTCACCTGTGTAATCCCAGCGCTTGGGGAGGCTACGGCGGTGGATCGCTTGAGGCCAGGAGTTCGAGACCGACCTGGCCAACATGGGTGAAACCCCACCTGTACTAAAAACACAAAAATTAGCTGGGCATGGTGATGCATACCTGAAGTCCCAGCTACTGAGGCACGGGGATTGGATGGGGTGGGCAGAGGTTGCGGTGAACTGAGATCGTGCCACTGTCCTCCAGCCTGAGGGACAGAGTGAGACTCTGTCTCAAATGGCTCCAAAATTTAGTGGCTAAAAAACAATGTAAAACAAATATTTCTATTGTCCCTCCTCTTTTCCTGCCTCCGTCTTTCTCTTAGTTTAGTTTGTTTGAATCAGGATTCAAATAAGGTCGATGCATTTTTAATCTTCAGGTTTTCTCTTCTTTTTGTTTTCCTTGAAAGTATTTCTTTTAATGCAACATATTTAAGGGACCAGGGTGTTCTCTAGAGCAGGGGTCCCCGACCTCTAGGCCACAAACCAATAGCGGAACCGTGGCCTGTTAGGAACTGGGTGGCATGGCAGGGAGTAAGTGGTGGGCGAGCAAATGAAGCTGCATCTGTGCTTAGAGCCACTCTCTGTGACTTTCATTACTGCCTCAGCTCCGCCTCCTGTCAGGTCAGCAACAGCATTAGTCTCATAGGAGCACGAAGCCTATTGTGAGCTGCACATGCGAGGGATCTGGGTTGCATGCTCCTTATGAGAATCTAATGCCTGATGATCTGTCACTGTCTCCCATCACCTTCAAGATGGGATCATCTAGTTCCAGGAAAACAAGCTCAGGGCTCCCACTGATCGTACATGATGGTGAGTTAGATAACTATTTCAGTATATATTACAACATAATAATAGTAGAAATAAAGTACACAATAAATGTCATGTGCTTGAATTGTCTCAAAACCAGCCCACTCCTGTGAGTCTGTGGAAAAATTGTCTTCCAGAAAACCAGGCCCTGGTGCCAAAACATTTGGAAACCTCTGCTCTAGAGATTTCTGCAGTCTGTACTTTGATGATTGCATCTCTGTGGTATCTTTTAACATACTCTTCTGTCTCCTGAGTTTCCTGTGAAAGGGTAGATAACTCAAGAGACTCAATCAACTTGGTGTTTAATGTTTTCGTAAGAATACTTCAGAGGCAGTGGTGTAATCGTCCAAGAGGACACACAGGCCCGATCGCCAAAACCAGTTTTCTTCAGGCCCGGCACGTCCTGACCTCCTCACTCCTCTGTCCACTCTCTGTTTACCCACTCCTGTTTTCATTCATTGATTCTGTTATTCTCTACTCAGTTTTCTGGGTGGTCAGCCCAGGAAGCCTCAGCCTGCTTCCAGATAGTTCTCCTTAGAGTTAGCGGCGGTCATTGGCCAGTGTGTCTCGGGTCGAATTATTTTGGGCATTACTGGAAAGTTCCAAACCAAAGCCTGTGGTAAGTTCCACCCAAACTGGCTTGGGAGGGATATTTTTGTTTAAACTGCATCCCTGGAGAGGAGCCAGACTTCCCACTGCCTGGCAGCAGTGGTGTCCATAGGCGTATGAAGAGCTGGGTCCCTTTCTAATCACTCAGACCAAATATTGGGGTTTTCTGTAATGGACTGATAAACAACAGTATGTTTTCATGGTGGCTTTGCACATTTTCCTTCCTAGTGGTAGCTGCTTAGTTTACTGAAAAGTTCATATTTTCAACAGGGCCTAGAAGAGTTAACAGCTCCTAGAGAGAAGTAATCTGTAATACTTTTTCTTCTTCAAAAAATGGTTTATGGCTGGGCACAGTGGTTCATGCCTATAATCCCAACACTATGGGAGGCCAAGGTGGGAGGATTGCTTGAGCTCAGAAATGTGAGACCAGCCTGGGCAACATCGTGAGACCCTGTCTGTGTATTACAAAATTTTTCAAAAAATGGTGTATAGTTCCATATGTGCCTGATAAAATAGACAACTGAATTGCAGTCCTGGAACTTAAAAAGTTGGTGACATCCCCTGAGATATTTATTACTTAGTTTTCAGTTACCGGTCAGCTTGTATAATACTGACCAACGGTTTTGATTCTTCCTGGAATTGATAAGAAATTCATATTAAAATACCCAAGTCCAAACGTTTTTAGAACTGCATTTTTGATCATGGATTTTTATGTCTCTTCTGAACTTTCTGTCTCCAGTATAATTTAAAGAAATTATACTTAAGCTGTGTCTCACTTGGAAGATAATATAGAACAGTGGTGTTTTTTTGATTTAAAAAAAGGTTAAAATAACGGTTTTGTATCCTTGCTTTACTTCTTAAACATTTGAGAGGAAAAAAAAAATCTTTAACAAGGTTATTTATTTTCATTTCCTGCTAAATTACTTTCAGAAGTTGAATCTACTAATCCCAGATATGATATTCTTGGATTCATATTCCAAATTTTGCTGTCTGAAATCCATCTATGGAAGTGGGTGGGCTATAAATTATAAATAAATTCCAAATTTTGTGGGATAAATTACCCTGAAGACCAACGTGTAAATTACATATTAATCTTTCTTTTTCTCCCTAGCTCAGTTTTAAGAATAATGTTTTAGCCAACATATCTGCATTACTCTTGGCTCCACATGAGAAATCCATTTTTGGTTTGCCTAACAGAAGATCACGTTGCTTTGCTTCTCTGCACAGTATGAAAACCCAAAGAAAAGAAAAACAAAGGCAGTTTTTTGCTGTAATGAATGCTCTAAATCTAGCTCTTAATTATGATTTTTTAAGGAAAATTTTGAAAAGCCTACAAGTTAAATTTTTTGTGTCCCATACGTTTTCCATCCTAAGGCATTAAGAAATCATGCTGTGAAATACTTAGTGTATCTAGAAACATCAGGGAAGAAGCATGCTTCCCTCCTAAGTAAATGTTTGCCTTCTGAAACTTTTTCAGCATTCAATCTTTTTATATAATACTTTGAAAAATATTTCTGAAATAGATGATACACTCTCTTTCCCAAAACATCAAAGTAGGACCATAAAGGGCAGAGGTAGGTAAACTTTTTGTAAGAGGCCAGAGAGTAAACATTTTAGAATTTTCAAGCTATTAAGATCTCTGTTGCAACTGCTTGCTTCTGCCATGGTAGCCTGAAAGCAGCCATAGATAGCATGCAAATGGATGATCATGGCAGTGTTCCAATAAAACTTTACAAAACAGACAATGGGCCAGATTGGCCGGGGGCCATCGTATAGGTCCTGGGCAAGGACCTATATGTCCTGGAGTACTGTAAAGAACATGGGTGTTGGGGGTCAGTTGAAACTTTCAGCTCTACCACTTAATGGCTGTGTCGCTTTGGGCAAACTACTGAAAATCTCAGCCTCACTTTCCAAGTCTGTGTAATGTGGATTTGCACAGTGCTTTGCAGGTTGTTGATTATTGAAAATAGCCAGAATGCATGAAATTACCAGACACATCTCACTTTATGGAGCCTGGGACTATTGGTAATATGCATTTGTTTCTCATGTTGATCCTAAAATGATCTAAGAAAGGTTTCCGAGAATATATAGAGCTTAAGATAGAAATAAGAAAGCTAATTAAACAGGAAAAGGGGATAGATGTGCTCAGAGAGGAAGTGTGGGTCTCATAAGGGCTTTCACAATAGTTTAAAATGAGACGACAGATGTGGTGGCTCATGCCTGTTATCCCAGCACTTTGGGAGACCAAGGCAGGCAGGTTGCTTGAGCTCAGGAGTTTGAGACCAGCCTCGGTAACTTGGCAAAACCTTCTGTCTACAAAAATTACAGAAATTAGTTGGGTGTGGTGGTGCACGCCTGTAGTCCCAGGTGCTTGGGAGGCTGAGCAGGAAGGATCACTTGAGCCAGCGTGGTGGAGGGTACCGTGATCATGCTACTGCACTTCAGCCTGGGCAACAGAGCCAGAACCTATCTTGAAAAGGAAAAAGAAAGAGAAGGGAAGAAAGAGGGAAGAGAAGTAAGAAAGAAAAATTGGGTCCAGGAATGATCTCTGCAATGCCTGGCAACCAAGAGAAGAAGGGAAATGAACTTCACATTGCCTGCAAGCTCTAGGGCGACAAGAGCCAAGAGAATTTATTGTTACTGTAGTGATGTTCCACTGAGGATCATAAAGTACTTCATTACTCTACCGAGTATTTTTTTTTTTCTGCTCTTTTGTTATTCTTGATTTACACTGATGGAAAACCATGGACCCGAGGATGCTTCACAGTTTTCTTTTGGAGTAAGTGCTTAGATTCCATTTTGTTTGACATGACTATGTCTGTTCCTCTTGATTTTAGGCATCTTTTTCAGATGAGTTGCTGTAAAAGCAGCCTGCTATGGATAAGTGAGGTACACCAGCACACACTGCAAATACTAGGAATCCTTAAGCACGGTGGCACACCAGACCACTTCATCTGCTTCCTTTCTCCCCTCCTTAAAAACTTTTTTTTCCCTCGCCTCATCATTTATTCAGCACTCACAACAGTGCCAGGAACTTGGCTAGCCATTGGAAATAAAGCTTATGCCTTCTCATATCTCCTGTACCTTATTTCTTTCTTGCAGCAGTTGTGATGCTTGACGCTTAGCAGTTTTTTGATAACTTTTTATGATGCCAACCTTCAAAACCCCACCCCTGATGGAGAGAATAATTATTACATAAATTAGGGGTCACTTAGCATGACATTTGTTGGGGAAAAAAAAAATCTCAGTGAGCCCTTTTGCCATATTAAAAGTTATCACTGCCAAGACATAAATGAAAATGTGTTGAATTAACCACACCAATGTTCACAGAATAAACATTTTTGATTTCCCAACAGAAACTTAGGTTTAACTATCACTATCATGTTTCATGAAATCAAACTGATATAGGGAAATTGAAGACGAAAAACCTTCCCTTCGGGAAAGAGGAAAAACCACGCTTTGGAGGGTAGATAAAAATTACCCCGTGGTTGTCTTTTCCTACTCCTCACAGTCCCACCAGTGCATATGCAAGCTGGTGTCCTGCCTTTAGCTATAGAAAAGAATGTTAATTATTGCTGGTGTTAAATAATGATTATGTAAAGCACTGGACTAGACATTCATCGGCAAAGTTTTTCTGCAAAGAATCAGATAGTAAATATTTTTGCTCTTATCAGCCAGACGGTCTTTGTGGCAACTATCATTGTTGAATACATTGTTGAGTGTTACACGAGACTATTGTAATATAAAAGTAACCTGAGACAACACAGAAGTAACTGGGTGTGGCTGTGTCTGAATAAAACTTTATTTACAAAGAACAGGAAGTGGCTTGGATTTGGTATCTGGCCTGGCCGCTGTGGTTTACTACTCGTTGGACGGTAGCCCACAGACCCTTGAAGTGAAACTCATTTTAATAGCACCCTTTTTCATCATGAGAAATATATTCCGTTTTTCTTAGAAAATGGGTTATGTTAGGTCTGGTCAAGGTAACTAAGTGTTGAGACTCGATGTTGTGTGCCTAATTTGAATTATTTGAAGAAACTCCCCCGTGATATTTAAGGGCTGAGAGAAGAGGAAAGAGTTTGAGTGGAACAATGTGCTTTGCTGAGCTTTGGAAATACTACCATATGGGGAAGCAGGTCAATAAAGTAACTAAGTACTGTTTAAATAATGAAGATACTGAAGCCCTAATTGGAGTATGGAACCATGTAATGATAATAATCATTGCTAATATTTATCAGCTATTTATCATGTGTCATGTACCGCTAAGCACTTATATACCATTCCATTTTATCGTTATAAGGACTCTAAGGGTGGGTTAAAAAATGGCAGAAGAATGGCAGTGTTTAATGGTTCAGTCTGGTACAATGATTAACCACATTTTACAGATTAAGAAATTAAGAACTTCAACCAAGTTCATGCTAGCTGGTACATAGTGAGGCTAGAACTTAGTCCAAAATCTCTTCTTCTGTTGAACTCAGCTTAGATAGTAGCTTGGAGAATCGTGTGTCTCATTTGGGAAATGTACCATGTAGAACACATTGTTTCTAAAGGAGATTTGTCCCATGAGTAAAATAGATGATGGACAGCCGCTGCCTAGTGGGACAATTACAAAGGTCAGTTCAAGGTTGGAGGAGATGATTCTTTCAGTGAATTTTCCTTTTTCTTTTCTTTTTTTTCGTTTTTGTTTTTTTTTTTTTTTGAGATGGAGTCTCGCTGTGTCACCCAGGCTGGAGTGCAGTCGTGCAATCTTGGCTCACTGCAACCTCTACCTCCCGAGTTGAAGCAATTCTCCTGCCTCAGCCTCCCAAGTAGCTGGATTACAGGCATGTGCCACCATGCCCGGCTAATTTGTATTTTTAGTAGATGAGTTTCACCATGCCAGGCTGGTCTCCAACTCCTGACCTCAGGCGATCCGCCCACCTCGACCTCCCAAAGTGCTGGGATTACAGGCGTGAGCCACCGTTCCTGGCCTTTCAGCCAATTTTCTATCACCAAAGGGAAATCGTTTTGCTGAAATATGTGTAAAGGAGGTTAAACTCAGAAGAGATTCTCATCCCCTCAGTTAAGGTACTCAGACTATTTTCCACCCATTCAAGAGGGTGCTTCTTCACGGAGTCCGTTTAAGCTGAAACGGCAGCTGTTGACTCTCATTTGTGTCATCTTTATACATTTACTGCATATGTCACTGTCCATTTCCCCCTTCTTTCTATTTGTCTTCAAAATGATGCTTATGAAGTAGAAGAAGACCAAGGGGTCGTTTTGCTTTTTACACCTCCAAATTGATGGCGTGATCACTGTCAAATGCAAACCCAGCCCTGACCCTGTCCTGTTTGGCAATGTCCTGCTGTCTGACCTGCACATAGCTACACTTCCTGCTGTGGCCCACCCGGGCCTTCGGAATCTGATCCCTTCTCCCGTCACCTGTGGCCATGTCTTCCCCAACCCGGGCCTCTCTACTTTGCTCCTCATGTTGTGGATCCTGACTCTGAGACTTTGCTTGTGTGGCTCCTCTCCCACTTGTCCATCATCATGTCAATCATCATGTCAATCATGTCAATTATGTAAGTATAGATTCCAAAGTGACAATGAGAGTGGTTAGGATGGCAAGAGGAGAAAAAGCAAGCTGGATTCATGGATTGCTTGTGTCTTGTCCTCTACAGACCCTTGCTTGTGTCTGCTCTTATCTGGGCACCACAGTTGAATTGATGAATTTTGGAACCATCAGCAACACACCCAATCATTGTACATGGAATACTTTGGGGATGCTTTTTTCTATATTTATTTTACTTCATTAAACTGAGACCCAGACGAGCAGAAACTGGCTAACACATCTTGGTCTTAGCTTGGAATATCTGTGCCGCAACTTACTTTTTCTTTTCTTTTTATTTTCTTTTTCTTTTTTTTTTTTTTTGAGATGGAGTTTCGCTCTGTCCTTCATATTTCTAATTCTCACTTTCATCAGCAAAGATGGGAAAGGAGAGTAACACCACTCTGGGTTGTTGAGAGGATTCAATAACATGTTTATAAAGCGTAGTACCTGATACTTAATGAGCACTTAGTAAGTTTTAACCTGTGCACTTAAAATTTTAACCATCATTGTCATCATCTTTATCATCGTTTGCAATTATTACATTTACTGCCTTCTAGTAGAAGGAAGGGGATGGGTCGCTGGCTGGCTAGATGGATAGAAGGATGGAAGAGAGGAAGGTTGGAACCGAAGAAGAGGGAAGAACAAAAATGGCAACACATAGTACCCTTGGGTGAACTGAACTTTTAAGATACGGATTCTCGGCAATATGATCTTGAATTGATGCCTCTTTGGGTGGCATGGAGGCTGTACATTTGTAGATCTTGGGAAACAACTTTTAAAGTAATCATAGTTATATGTAATCATAGTATAACAATAGTTATTTTAGGCACATAACCCAAAGGTTTTCTTGCAAGGAATCTATGAACCTTAAGAGTGAGGGCTTCTGTTAAGAGTAAGGCCTTGCCTGGAGTGGTCATGGATCATGGGACCAAGCCAACCTGGCATTGCTTGGGTTGAACAGGGAGCGACACCTCTGAGCCCAGTCTGTCAAGCCTGCTCTTTGACCCGCAATGAGACCACCCACACAGACATCAGTGCAGCAAATCCCTGGCGTCAGGGTTTGAACATTTGGTTACTCTCAGGGAACTCTCGATTTATGTAAGACTTGGAAAAAGCGTTTGAGTTTCTGTGGTTTACAATTATATTTCCCAACTTGGCCCGTGAATCCAGCTTGGTTTTTCTCCTCTTAGCATCCTAACCACCCTCATTGTCACTTTGGAATCTACACTTACATAATTGACATGTTGAGAAGTTGTGCCGAAACCACACTGAAATCACATTTTAATAACATGGGAACCATCTTTTCCCAGTAAATTGTTGAGAAGCTAATTCTTGTCAGCCTAAAAACTTGAATATACATTTGAATAAATCAGCGGTGCTACACTGTGGCAGCCGGCTGAAAATCCCCAAGGAAGATTATATTTTTAGTTGAGCTACTTGTCACTGCACTGTGTTTTTCATACTGCGAGTCCTTTCTTGTCTTCATTTTTGAAGAATCTATTCCATACCTTGTCATTCAGCAAAACATAAACAGGACCTCTCAATTAGCGGTAAAGTTCCTCAGTTTAACTTTTAAGCTTAAACTGCTGTTGGAGTTCAGTCACTGACTCGTCATCAAAAAGACATTTGAGGCCGGGCGCGGTGGCTCAAGCCTGTAATCCCAGCACTTTGGGAGGCTGAGACAGGCGGATCACAAGGTCAGGAGATCGAGACCATCCTGGCTAACACGGTGAAACCCCGTCTCTACTAAAAAATACAAAAAACTAGCCGGGCGAGGTGGCGGGCGCCTGTAGTCCCAGCTACTCGGGAGGCTGAGGCAGGAGAATGGCGTAAACCCGGGAGGCGGAGCTTGCAGTGAGCTGAGATCCGGCCACTGCACTCCAGCCTGGGCGACAGAGCGAGACTC